>NC_090376.1:90894436-91194436 GCF_036365525.1 Heterodontus francisci | reverse complement strand
AATCAGCAACGTGATAGTGCATTAGGCAACATCTGCACAACACTGAGATGATCATCAATGCTAAGTTCAAGTTGATTTGTGGGCCTCTTTAAAAATGTGGCCCAATGAACGGGTGATGCAAGACCATGTGGAGTGCTGCAGCTGTTATTCTGAGGCTGAATTTGATAAATCCACTGCATTCACTATTTTACATAATTTGAGCTGCAAGCTTGATTTTCTGAAGTGCATTTCATTCATTAAGAACAGGTGAGAGTGACGTCACTACAAGTGACATCACAAATGGAGCCATAGATTTGTAGCATGCACTGAGGATGACATCAAGTGGCTTGGCTCATGCGCAGGATGACATCACGGGTCAGCCAGAAAAACCCACACTCTCACTAATCACTCTGTCAAGGTAATCTCTTGGGTAAACGCTGCAATGACTAATGAGGCATTTGGATTGTTAACATGTCTATTGGGTAGCAAGTGTGAGGATTGGGATGGGGAGGGTCACTTTTTACATTACAAAGTGAATAGTGACAGTGTCATAACTTCCTGATTTCATCCAGTCCAATGATGTCACTCGCCGCATATGCGCTAGGCTTTCCGTGAAATTAGTTCCCTGCTGTTCATGGTCAAAATTGTGATCTAGGTCTGGGTGGGGTGGGGGGGGGGGGCGCGGTGGGAGGAGAGGGAGAACGGGGTGCAGGTATAAAAGGGGTGGGGATGGAAGAACATGATAAGAAATAGGAGCAGGAGTAGGCCATTTGGCCCCTTGAGTCTGTTCCGCCATTGTTATTTAATAAGATTATGGCTGATCTGATTGTGGTCTTAACTCCATTCCTTGCCTGCCCCCCATAACCCTTCACTCCCTTGTAGATCAAAAATCTGTCTAACACAGTCTTGAATATATTCAATGACCCAGCCTCCACTCCTCTTTGGGGAAGAGAATTCCAAAGATTCTGACAGAAGAAATTGCAAGTCCAACAGAGGATTGGGAGAACATCTGGTTCGAGAGCCCTGTCTTTCCATCTGGATTGCGTTCTTCCTCTCATCCACACCAGCTCCCCCCCCCTCCCCACCTCAGTTTAGACTTGATCACATTCTCCCGCCCCCCCCCGCCCCAACTGTTTTCTCCTTGCACCCAAACCCCCTTTAGGTTTCTGACTTTCTCTTCCATCCCTCAAAATGTTTGTGACATGTCCCACCTGCAGGCTTCTCCTTCTCCGCCCCCCCATAAGCTCCTCTACCCTGCCCTCTCCCTATTCCGATCTCTAAACCTTCTCCAGAGAAGGAACAGCAGGAAACGTGACTGCGGCCGTCAGGTTCCAGCTGGGTGCATGCGTGGCGGGAAAAGCGGGTGAGCACACGCTGCTGCAGTTGGGTGGGGTGGGATTGTGTTTAGGCTGCAACCCACATATGGGGGCAGTTGCACAGAATAACATGAAATTCTTCATGCCTGTAATCACTCCTGTCACTCTTCTGCATGTATTAATGATAACAGAGCATTGATACCCACTTAGATACACTGTGTGAAAAGGAAAAACTTAAAAGCAGGGAGATTTGAAATACCTTAAGAACACAACCCTGAGATTTCTGGCTGCTCTTGCCCTGCTGTATATGGAATTCCACAATATGGAATTCAGCAATATTGTCAACGGTCATCTTTATTTATGTCTAAACTATTACACCATGAAAGGAAACTGCATGCAGAGAAGGATAATCCTGTGAGGGAAAAAACAGAGACATAGAATATGTTTTGCCTTATCACACCTTTCAGAAGCATCTTGAATACAATGAATTGGAAATGCAGTTACTATTTTGCACAGACTCTTTTTGTAGCCTTGCTCCCACTGCTCTTGCTGAAGTTCAGCTGCCGTGTTCTTGTTGAAGCCCCACTTCCTGGCTCATTGGGAAGCCCATCTGGCTCCCTTATCTTCCCATGCTGTTCCATGTTGTAGGACAAGGAAATCCAATCTTTTGGAGCTGGGGCCTGATACATATTACAACTAGTGAGTCAGCCACCTATGGTTACATAATAATGTGAGGCCCCCATTCACACTGCCCATACGCAAAATGTACAAGGCACATGCACTAAAGAAATGTGAGCTCCTATCGACAAAACGCATGAGCACCTCCTGCGCAATATTGTAATGCACTCGTACACAAAAAAATCCACAGCAAACAGATAAAGAAATTCTTAACCATTTTGTCTTCCTTTCTCTTTTGCCTGCAAACTGTTGGAGGTAAAAGGAGAAAGGGGTAAGAAATTTGAGAAAAAGGAAAAAATTGAGGGACAAAGAGAGACAGATAAAGGCGAGGGAGAGTTTAAAAAGCAGAATTGGGGTAGAAAGAATGAAAAAGACAAGTGGAGGAGGAGAGTAAAATGAAATCAGAAGGATTGGAGAGGGTAAAACAGTAAAAAAAGGAGAGAAGGAGAAACAACTGACAGAAGGTAGGAGGAGAAATTATTTGCAGACTTCAGTTAGGGGATGTGAGTGGCCAAGAGTTTTTTGGTGGCATTCAAATCTAAACAGTTTAAAAACCATTGCATCAGATAATTTTGATCTCATTTATTGTTGAGAATGGCAGTTGGCTTGAATGAACATTCAACAAAAGTCAAAGGATAAGGCAGACCTCTGGTGCTCCTGCCATTACTTTTATCAGTGTTAACCGATATGGTAGAGGGTCTCAGTTTAACACCTCTTTCATAGGGCGGCACAGGCGACAGTGCAATATTCCCACTGTGTTATAGCGTCTGACCAGATTACGTGCTCAGGTCTTGACTTGGACACAAGTATTATCAATTAAGCCAAGCTGACACTATGGAGCACATGACCAATAAAGAACTTGTGTTTATATTGTGTCTGTCATGACCAAGGACATCTCAAATCACTTTGCAGCCAGTGAAGCACTTTGGAAGTGTAGTCACTGTTGTAATGCAAGAAACACAGCAGCTAGTTTGTGCAAAGCAAGCTCCTAGAAACAGCAATGTGATGACCAGATAATCTGTTTTTGTGATGTTGATTGAGGGATAAATATTGGCCGGGACAACTCGCCTGCTCTTTTTCAAAATAGCACCATGGGATCTTTTATGTCCAACTGAGAGGGCAGACGGGCCCTCGGTTTAATGTCTCGTCCGAAAGATGGCACCTCCAACAGTGCAGCACTCCCTGAGTACTGCATTGGATTGTCAGCTTTGATTTTTGTGCTCAAGACCTGAAAGGGGACTGAAAATCTACAGGGCAGCGATCCCAGCACTTACGCAGTATTTGTGTCTACAAAGAACGCACACTGCTGATGCTGTATCAGAGAGACGTGCTCACATTGCCGTTGGAGTGGTGGGTGCCTACGCCAACAGAAATGCTTTTAGTGATTTGCCCGGAAAGGGTTGAAGGTGGGGTTGGCGGGGGGTGGGGGGTGCAGGGGGGGAGGTTGCCTGGTTACTTCTTCCCCCTGGAAATTCCTGTGCCACAAAACAGGCCATGCAATCCTCACCCTGGCAGGGATCCTCAAGGAGAGTCCCATGTCTTCCATTCACCCACATGAAGCTCCACCATACAGGAACTCCCAATATAAGTAACCCTGTCACTGTCCCTGCCGTGTCTCACTTCAGTGGCCTTATGTAATGCTGGTGAGGGCTTTGACCACAGAATGCTCAATTGAAACTCTGGACAAGGTCAGTTTTACTGGGTTTTGACCAATAGGGCTGAATTTTGTGCCCATGGTAGGGCTCCAGCACCAGGCCGAAAAGGCAGGGGGAGTCCCACCTCGGCCTGCTGGAGCCCACCCCCATCCTTTAAAGATAGGGATCCTGTTTCCACGAACTGCCGACCAATCACAGGGCCGCAGCTCAGTAGTATTGGCAGCGCTACCGGGAACAGTGGCCACTGCTGGTGCTGCAGAGGCCTTGGACCCAGGCCCAGCACTGGAGCCCGGATCCTAGGCAAATGAGGCAGAGTCACCGGGGCCAGACCTGCAGGCCCCGGCAAGGTGGGGAGGGGGAGTTCCAGGAAGGTGCAGGTTTTCCCAGAGGCAGCTCTCCGTGGGCCACAGATTGCTCATGGAGGATACCACCCCCCCACCTCCAAGCCCGCAGGGAGGTTGCCTTGTTTTACCAGGTGACCTCCCCACATGGCGGAGGCCCATCTCACCCCACCGTTGGTTAAATACCAGCGGTGGCAGCAAGAGGCCCTTAAGTGGGCCTTGGGCGGCACAGTGGCGCAGTGGTTAGCACCGCAGCCTCACAGCTCCAGGGACCCGGGTTCGATTCTGGGTACTGCCTTCTCCCTGTGACTGCGTTGGTTTTCGCCGGGTGCTCCGGTTTCCTCCCACAGCCAAAGACTTGCAGATAAATTGGCCATTGTAAATTGCCCCTAGTGTAGGTAAGGAATATGGGATTACTGTAGGGTTAGTAAATGGGTGGTTGTTGCTCGGCACAGACTCGGTGGGCCGAAGGGCCTGTTTCAGTGCTGTATCTCTAAATAAATAAATAAAAAGTGGCTGTTAATAGGCCACTCAATTGCCTGTGGGTGGGAAGGTGCTCTTCAACCTGTCCCACCCCTGACAAAATTGCATTGTGATGGGGAGGTGACAGACCCTCTGCCCCAACTCCACCCCCCCCCACCCCTCACCCCATCGCAATTCTGTGGGCCCCCCCACCTACACACCCATCCCAGGTGGCCCATAAAATGCAGCCCATATTTGTAGCTCTTCCACTGAACTCCTACTGGTATTTTAGTGGGACTGTGCTGGAAGGGCTGCAAATTTTCAGCAACAGAGATTGTTTCAAATATTTGCAAGGAGGATCTGAGTAAGATCAAACTGTTGTATCTTTTTCCTCAAATCCCTATGTTGGATGAGCAAAGAAAACCACCTCAAGGAGACAGAAAGCAAACCTGAACCTGAAGAAAGTGATCATTTTGTTTTGTTAGCAGCAGATAAAACACAGAAATGTCATCAAGATTGTTTGCAGAACTCAGTGCATCAGAAAATAATAAATTGGGAGTGGAAAAAAATGTTTTTGAGGCACCAACAGCCTCTCTGTTGGAGCTAAATTTATGTAAAACTCCATAGGGTACAGTCCCTTCCTTTGTAGATACACCAAATTGACCAGTAAGTGCAGATGTTTATTGGCTGTAGACTCTTGAAACTGTGGCCTGCACTAGTTAAAATGACATTAAACTGTGAAATTATGGGTGGCACATCACTTCAGCTGAACATCAAATCTTGCATTAGTGTCTGAAACTGGCACTAGCTACTAACAAATTTGCAAGTCAATGTGATAGTCTGAAAATGTACCAGTGGCAATCGCCTACCAGTGAGCAGCTGTGCTGACAAAGGCCTGCAATAAAATAGCAACAGTAAGATCATAATAAAATTAGAGATGAGGGCATATATACAAAGTATCTTTGGCTTTACTTCTGGATCTCAACCGTTGTTGAATTTACATAGTGGCTCAGTAATTGGATTTTATTTTCAAGCACTGTTACTCAGTGGGGAACGCTGGTTTTGGTAGAAACTACTGAAAAGGGAGATTTGTGTATGAGAGTCCCCCGTTCATTGGAGATCTGTGTAGCAGGAATAAGGCCTCTCATCGCATCTTTGTTGAAGTGCTCACTTTGTTGACGGATCTCAGGCCTGCAGTTGACAAGACTGCTGCTTGTAGAGTATCCCCCTGATTGTTAGTTTAAAGATATTATCAGGTTATTTGAGAAGTGTGAAGTCGGTGGCTGTAACTAAAGACTGTTAAAGGGCCTGTTATGCAGTGGAGCACAAACAGCAGGAACAGCAGCAACAGCAAATGGGACTCCTCACTGCAGTTGCCTGCATTCAAACATAAGCCAGATATTACCCGTGTGCTTGAAGTTTTTCACTTTTCTAACTCTGTTTTGCACAAACTATTCCTTTTCTTCCCCTTTCACAATGTTCTTTCTTACTTGACTTTTGTTTATATTAGTGTTGCACAGTGAAACAGAAGTGCTTGGACCTTTGCATTTTGCGTTGTGCTTCTCAATGACAGCACCAAATTGCATTTATATAGTGGCTTTAAGCAGTAAAAAATTGCAAGATGCTTCACAGGAGCGTTATCGAATAAAATTTGACACTGGGTATATACTTAAACAAAGGGACAATTGGTACCCTCAAAATACAGAAAATGTGTAGATTGTGTTTGTGGTGCTAGCTTAGTTGTAAATTGTGTGCAAACCTGCATTGACCTAACCCATGTAATCAAGTGAAGTAAGTCATTGATGCAGGTTCGGAGTTGGAATTTGGAGCGGAGATGTAAGTGGCAGATCAATGCAGTTTAATATGTGTGTTATCTAGGTGTCTGAAAGGGGAAGAAATTATGCTTGTCAAAGAGATAATTTTCCCCTAGCTCTGCCAAGTGTGTGTGCAAGTCCAGTGCTTCCAATGCTTGGTCAGTCCAATCATGCAAGCACACAGTCCAGTGACTTCATATGACCCTGCTGATGCATGCTTTTGTCAGAAGGCATACATCACAGATCCAAGGCTGATAATTCAGGGACACTGCCATCAATTGTATGCCTTCTAAGTTACCCTGACTAAGATAAGCTAACTTAGCACCATGAATTGTACCCGGAATCTGCTTAGTCTGCACTGCTGAGTGCTACACCATATGAAACATTGACACACCAAACCATCAGAACCATGTGGAATGCAAAGCAGGTTTGGCGAAAGATGCAGTCATTTTTGTCGAGGTTCATCCTGAGCAGCTCCGTAACACAGGACTCTGTGGTCTATGAGCTGTTCCCAGGGACGCACACCGAGATAAATAAAGACTACTGTTGGAGGAACATCATCTTGGTGAAAGACCTTTGGTCTGCCCGAAACTTGTTGCTCTTCCAGTGCAATGAGCTGTTACAGACTGGCACATTCCAAGGTCCAAGACTAGGTGCTGAGGAACGCACTAAAGTTTGGGGCAGCCATGGCAAAGTCTCAATGGGGAAAAGCCACTGACTAAGGCCCTCCCGCCATCGTATACCAAGGGGCTGGAAACTGTGTAAAACCCCTTGGGCTGTATGCACCAGAGAATGTTTGACATGAAATGTAAATGTACATTGTAAAAATAACCTGTAATGGCAAGTGTGGTGAGATGCCTCATGTACAGTATTGAAACAAACAGATCTGTATTACACTTTATGTAATGTCGAATTTGAACTGTTACAACTTTTATGCATGAAATATAATTTTGGAAAAACTAAACCATCAGGGCAAGGTTTTGTGGGGTACTGGATGAGATACTCGCCTTTCTGTTCTGGAGTGTAGATTCATATGCAGCCCACTTTGATGGCATGAAAATCTTTCTGTTTTCTGGCAAGAATGGCCCTACATGAAATGAGTATAGACAATTCAGTTACTATTGGGTGTGGTACCTCTTGTGTTGTGGGGTGCCATCCTTTGAATGAAACTTTAAACTGAGACCTGTCTGCCTATTCCAGTGGTTCAGGTGGATGTTAAAGGGACAATGGCAGTATTCTAATAAGAGTTGGTAGAAATATAAAAACAGACAACAAGAGCTTCTACGGGTATATAAAAAGAAAGAGAGTAGCTAAAGTCAGCATGAGACCCTTGGAGGATGCGACTGGAGAATTGATAGTGGGGAACAGGGAAATAGCAGATAATTTAAACCAATATTTTACATCGGTCTTCACGGTGGAGGACACTATAAACATCCCACAGATATCAGATAAGCAAGGAGCTAATAGGAGGAAAGATCTTGTAACAGGCTCTATCACAAGGGACAAAGTATTTGACAAACTAATGGGACTAAAGGCAGACAAGTCGCCAGGACCTGATGGCCTACATCCATGGGTTTTAAAGGAAGTGGCTGCAGAGATAGTGGAGGCATTGATCGAAATATTCCAGAACTCACTGGATTCCAGGAGGGTCCCAGCGGATTGGAAAACCACTCATGTGACGCCCCTGTTCAAGAAGGGAGGGAGACAAAAAGCAGGAAACTATAGGCCAGTCTGTCTAACATCGGTTGTTGGGAAAATGCTAGAGTCCATTATTAAAGAAGAAATAGCAGGACATTTAGAAAAGCTTAACGCAATCAAACAGAGTCAACATGGTTTTGTGAAAGAGAAATCATATTTGACAAACTTGCTAGAGTTCTTTGAGGATATAATAAGCAGAGTTAATAGAGGGGAACTGGTAGATATAGCGTATTTAGATTTCCAGAAGGCATTCGATAAGGTGCCACATAAAAGATTATTGCACAAGATAGGAGCTCACAGTATTGGGGGTAATGTATTAGCATGGATTGAGGATTGGTTAACTCACAGGGACAGAGAGTTGGGATTAATGGGTCTTCTTCAGGTTGGAAAGACTTAACTAGTGGAGTGCCACAAGGATCAGTCCTAGAGCCTCAATTATTTACTAGCTATATTAATGACTTGGAGAAGGGGGCAGAGTTTGTGAACGATACAAAGGTAGGTGGGAGGGCATGTTGTGATGAGGACATAAGGAATCTGCAAGGGGATATAGATAGGTTGAGTGAGTGGGCAAAAACTTGGCAGATGGAGTTTAATGTAGGAAAGTATGAGGTCATGCACGTTGGTAGGAAGAATCAAAAGTCATTCAAATGGAGAGAGACTTCAAAAAAGTGCAGCACAGAGGGGTCTGGGTGTTCTTGTGCATGAAACACAAAAAGTTAGCATGCAGGTGCAGCAAATAATTAAGAAGACAAATGGAATTTTGGCCTTTATTGCTAAGGGGTTGGAGTTTAAAAATAGGGAAGTCTTGTTACAACTGTACAGGGTGTTGGTGAGGCTGCACCTGGAGTGCTGTGTACAGTTTTAGTCCCCGTATTTAAGAAAGGATATACTGGCATTGGAGGCAGCGAACAAGAGATTCACTAGGCTGATTCCTGGAAGGGGTTGACTTATCAAGAATGGCTAAACAGGTTAGGCCTTTATTTATTAGAGTTTAGAAGAATGAGGGGTGATCTTATTGAAACTTACAAGATTCAGAGGGGGTTTGACAGGGTAGATGTTGAGAATATGTTTCCACTAGTGCAGGAGTCTTGAACTAGGGGATGTTGTTACAGAATAAGGGGACACTCATTTAACACTGAGATGCGAAGGAATTTCTTCTCTTAGAGGGTAGTGAATGTCTGGAATTCTCTACCCCAGAGAGTTGTGGAGGCTAGATCACTGAAAGTATTTAAAGAGGAGGTAGATAGATTTTTGAAAAATCGGGAGTTGAGGGCTATGAAGAGCTGGCACGAAAGGGGAGTTGAGGTCTGGGGTAGGTCAGTCATGATCTTATTGAATGGCGGGGCAGAATGGCCTACTCCTGCTCCTATTTCTTATGTTCTCCTGGTGCCACTGTCAGCCTCATCCAACAAGATAACACAATCGAAAACCAGGCGGAATATAGAAAGGTTCAGTGGGGAAGTGAAAAAGCAAATAAGAGAAGCAAAGAGAGAGTATGGAAAGAGACTGGCAGCTAATATAAAAGGGAATCCAAAAGTCTTCAATGGACATATTAGGAGTAAAAGGGCAGTGAAAGGAGGAGTGGGGCCAGTTAGGGACCAAAAAAGGGATTTATCCATGGAGGCAGGGGCCATGGCTGAGTATTAAATGAATACTTTGCCTCTGTCTTTACCAAGGAAGAAGATGCTGTGCAGGCCATGGTGAAAGAGGAGGTAATTCAGACACTTGGGTTTAAAATTGAGAAGGAGGAGGTATTGGATAGGCTGGCTGTACTTAAAGTTGTTAAAACACCAGGACAGGATGAGACGCATCCAAGGATACTGAGGAAAGTGAGAGTGGAAATTGCAGAGGCACTGGCCGTAATTTTCCAGCTTTCCTTAGATTCAGGGTGGTGCTAGAGGATTGGAGAATTGCAAATGTTACACCTTTGCTAAAAAAAAAAGGGTGTAAAGATAAGCCAGCAACTACAGCCAGTCAGTTTAACCTCAGTGGGAAGCTTCTAGAAACCATAATTTGGGACAAAATTAATAGCCACATGGGCAAATGCAGGTTAATTGAGGAAAACCAGCACGGATCTGTGAATGGAAAATTGTGTTTAACTAACTTGCTGGAGTTTTGATGAGGTAACAGAGAAGGTTGATCAGGGCAATGCTGTTGATGTGGTGTACGTGGACCTCCAAAAGGTATTTGATACAGTGCCACACAACAGACTTGTGAGCACATTATAGCTCATGGAATAAAAGGGACAGTAGCAACATGGTAGAAAATTGGCTGCGTAACAGGAAACACAGTGTAGCTGTGAATGGATTTTTTTTTGGACTGGAGGAAGGTTTATAGTGGAGTTCCCTAAGGGTCAGTGTTAGGTTCCTGATATGCATTAGTGACCTAGATCTTGAAGTACAGGGCACAATTTCAAAATTTGCAGATGATACAAAACTTGGAAGCATTGTGAACTGTGAGGAACTTAGTGTAAAACTTCAAAAGGACATAGACAGGTTGGTGGAATGGGTGGACAAGTGGTAGATGAAATTTAATGCAGGGAAATGTGAAGTGATTCAATTTGGTAGGAAGAACGCGGAGAGACAATATAAAATAAAGGGTGTAATTCTGACGGGGGTGCTGAAGCAGAGGCACCTGGATGCATATGTGCACCATTGAAGGTAGCAGGACAGGTTGAGTGAGCGGTTATAGAGCATACAGCATCCTAGGCTTCATTAATAAGGGCATAGACGACAAAACCAAGGGAAGGGAGGGCAGATAGTCTCAGTCATCTCATTATCAAAAAGGAGGAGGTGTTGGGTGTCTTGCAAAGCATTAAGGTGGATAAGTCCCCAGGGTCTGATGGGATCTACCCTAGAATACTGAGGGAGGCAAGGGAAGAAATTGCCGGGGCCTTGACAGAAATCTTTGCATCCTCATTGGCTACAGGTGAGGTCCCAGAGGACTGGAGAATAGCCAATGTTGTTCCGTTGTTTAAGAAGGGTGGTAAGGATAATCCAGAAAATTATAGGCCGGTGAGCCTTACGTCAGTGGTAGGGAAACTATTAGAGAGGATTCTTCGGGACAGGATTTACTCCTATTTGGAAACAAACGAACTTATTAGCGAGAGATAGCATGGTTTTGTGAAGGGGAGGTCGTGTCTTACTAATTTGATTGAGTTTTTTGAGGAAGTGACGAAGATGATTGATGAGGGAAGGGATGTTGTCTATATGGACTTTAGTAAAGCCTTTGACAAGGTCCCTCATGGCAGACTGGTGCAAAAGGTGAAGTCACGTGGGATCAGAGATGAGCTGGCAAGCTGGATACAGAACTGGCTCAGTCACAGAAGACAGAGTGTAACAGTGGATGGGTGTTTTTCTGAATGGAGGGATGTGACTAGTGGTGTTCCGCAGGGATCAGTGTTGGGACCTTTGCTGTTTGTAGTATATATAAATGATTTGGAGGAAAACGTAGCTGGTCTGATTAGTAAGTTTGCGGACGACACAAAGGTTGGTGGAGTTGCGGATAATGATGAGGATTGTCAGAGGATACAGCAGGATGTAGATCGGTTGGAGACTTGGGCGGAGAAATGGCAGATGGAGTTTAATCCGGACAAATGTGAGGTAATGCATTTTGGAAGGTCTAATGCAGGTGGGAGGTATACAGTAAATGGCAGAACCCTTAGGAGTATTGACAGGCAGAGCGTTCTGGGCGTACAGGTCCACAGGTCACTGAAAGTGGCAACGCAGGTGGATAAGGTAGTCAAGAAGGCATACGGCATGCTTGCCTTCATCGGTCGGGGCATAGAGTATAAAAATTGGCAAATCATGTTGCAGCTGTACAGAACCTTAGTTAGGCCACACTTAGAATATTGCGTGCAATTCTGTTCGCCACACTACCAGAAGGACGTGGAGGCTTTGGAGAGGGTACAGAGGAGGTTTACCAGGATGTTGCCTGGTCTGGAGGGCATTAGCTTTGAGGAGAGGTTGGAAAAACTCGGATTGTTTTCACTGGAACGACGGAGGTGGAGGGGCGACATGATAGAGGTTTACAAAGTTATGAGCGGCATGGACAGAGTGGATAGTCAGAAGCTTTTTCCCAGGGTGGAAGAGTCAGTTACTAGGGGACATAGGTTTAAGGTGCGAGGGGCAAAGTTTAGAGGGGATGTGCGAGGCAAGTTTTTTACACAGCGGGTGGTGAGTGCCTGGAACTTGCTGCCAGGATAGGTGGTGGAAGCAGATATGATAGTGACGTTTAAGAGACATCTTGACAAATATATGAATAGGAAGGGAATAGAGGGATATGGGCCCCGGAAGTGCAGGTGTTAGTTTCGGCAGGCATCAAGATCTGCGCAAGCTTGGAGGGCCGAATGGCCTGTTCCTGTGCTGTACTGTTCTTTGTTCTTTGAAGTTAAGTTAAACTTGTATAGAACACTGGTTTGGCCTCAACTGGAGTATTGTGTGAAGTTCTGGGCGCCACACTTTAGGAAAGATATGAAGGCATTAGATAGATTGCAGAAAAAAATCATGAAATACTTCCAGGGATGAGGAACTTCAGTTACGTGGATAAATTGGAGAAGTTGGGACTGTTTTCTTTGAAGAAGAGAAAGTTGAAAGGAGATTTGATAGAGTTATTCAAATCATGAGGGGTCTGGACAGAGTAGATAGGGAAAAACTGTTCCCATTGGTGGAGGGATTGAGAACATGAGGCCAAAGATAATGTAATTAGTAAAAGAAGCAATGGTGACACGAGGAAAAACTTTTTCACACATGGAGTGGTTAGGATCTGGAATGCACTGCTTGAGAGCATGGTGGAGACAGGTTCAATTGAAGCATTCAAGAAGGGAATTGGATTGTTATCTGAAAGGAAAAATGTACAGGGCTACGGGGAGAAGGCTGGGGAGTGGCACGAGATAAACTGCTCTTTCGGAGAGTGGGCGCAGACACGATGGGCTCAATGGCCTCCTTCCATGCTATAATGATTCTGTGAAGTTAACTAGTTATATTGTTGCCTGAGGGATCTTGTATGTACAAAATATCTGCCACACTTTTCCATATAATAACTGTGCTTTTGGATTTTTTAAGAGACAAGTTAGGTGCTATATAAATTTTCTTTCCCTTCTATCTCACTTAGAGAGAGCAGAGAATAGCTGGTGTGGGAGGGCTTGCTCTCCTAAGGTTGGGGCAGAGGCACATTTTAGGAACAGAAAAGAGAAAGCTGTAATCTGCTCAGGTATAACAGATGCAGAGAGTTCTTGCTGCTGACACTAACACTGGAAGGTGTTTCATTCCCAATCACTAAATGCCTTCACTTTGATCAGCACAAAAATTCACACAAGAAAAATTACATAAATAAAAACAGTTATCAAAATCATTGTGCTTTTAGTATGGCCTGCTGTATGTTTGTGATGCAATGGATAATCAAGTAAAATTGAAGAACACAGCTCCTGTAGTACATTGAATGCATATAACTTCTTGATAAAATTCAACAGAATGATTTATCAACTTAATGGCTACACTTTCTTTGTGCAGCACTTAAAAATGATTGCTAAAGCATTTCAAATTGAATTTTGTTTTGACGACAATTGCAACCTCGGCATTGGTTTATTTGTTTAGAGATACAGCACTGAAACAGGCCCTTCGGCCCACTGAGTCTGTGCCGACCATCACCCACCCATTTATACTAATCCCATATTCCTATCACATCCCTACCTTCCCCTACCACCTACCTACACTAGGGGCAATTTATAAAGGCCAATTTACCTATCAACCTGCAAGTCTTTGGCTGTGGGAGGAAACCGGAGCACCCGGCGAAAACCCACGCGGTCAGGGAGAACTTGCAAACTCTGCACAGGCAGTACCCAGAACTGAACCCGGGTCGCTGGAGCTGTGAGGCTACGGTGCTAACCACTGCGCCACTGTGCCACCCACAAGATTGTGCTTGAGTCATCGCTTCATGCAGTTTTGTTACTGGGTCATTCTTGACTTTTGCACATTTTTTATACTAAATCTTAATTTTAATTTATGAAACTTATATATTTCTAGTCATTTAGTGGTATGTAGAGTTTCCTGGATCCTTGCATTTATAAATGAGTGGCAGTAATCAGTAATTTTGGGTGTTTTTGAATGTACTGATGGAACTGATTGTTTTTTGATTGCAGAGACCTATTTTGCATGATTGTTTGTTTGTGTTGCTGTTTGGCAACTAATTTGATCAATAAGGCAAGGAAGTTGGTTCTTTGAGAAAACCTGTTTAATTATACCCACAAGATAGACATTTAGGACATGACTGAATCTGAGGAAGAAGTGAATTGCTGACAGCCATTGTGAGAATGTAAATCCTAGCTGTGTGATGTTGAAGGCAGATGTCTTCCCATTGTTGCTATTTCATACCATGTAGCCTGGATTGCTGCTCTCTAAGAATGAGTTTTGAAATGGAAAGAACTGTTCCCTAAATCACATGACTGTAGCGTGTCACATTGGAGACCTGAGGAGTCAGTGCTTCTTTACCTTGGGTTTTGTTAATGATTTATTGTTTTTGATGTACAGATGCAAGTCCTATTCACCTTTTGGCTTTTTGCAATTTGACTCATGTTCTGTGTATCATATGAGGAAGTGTTGAGCAAGCTTCACTGAACCAGATAGGAAGCATAATTGCTTGACTCATGATGTGACTGAATTTGAGTGAAAAAATATCACAGAAATGACAATTTATAACTTCAGTTTGCATCTTTAATAAAGAGCACAATACTACTGTTTGTTCTGTATACTCGACTCCCATGTGAAGAGAGATCTATAACCACTATGGAAGTACTCAGACGTTAGCCACACATGTCCAGGAATGCTAGTGAGACCACGTGGCAACAACATATTGGCTTTCTTGTGATAATTTCTCTCTCTTCTCCCCTCCCAATGGCACTAATTCATTTTATCAAGTGGAGAGTGGCCAATTGTGTGAGGCACCAGGAGCTGCTGGTGCCTGTGGACATTGACACCCTTAATCCACTGTTTCATTGAGTGATGGCTAAAATGTTCTCTAAAAGAAGCAAACTCAGATCCCTTTGGGGCAGGATTCCAATCAAGTGGGCAGAACAGAACTGATAACCTCCAAAAAGAAACTTAAATCAGGAAAAATGGCAGCGTGGCTGTCTTGAGTAGCATGAAAAGATGCTTGCGCAGACACGCAACCCTTTATGGAAATACTCACAAATGACTTCTGTTCAGAGAAAATAGAACATTTGTACATTGATAAAAACCAAGATTCTTTGTAATTACTTCTTCACTTGTGCCCAGGAAAGTGGGAAGAATTGGAAATACTTGTCTTTGAGCTGCTGCCTCAAGCTGATGGATGATGGCCTACTTGAGATTTGGTAACTTTTTTTATAATTCATTTTTGGGATGTGGCCAGCACTGGCAAAGCCACCATTTATTGCTCATTCCTAGCTTACTAAGCCACTTGAGCCGGCAGCTAAGAGTTAGCCATGTTAGTATGGGGCAGGACTCACATAGAAGCCAGACCAGGTATGGACAACATTAATGAACTAGTTACATTTTTATGATCAGAGGAAAGCTTCATACTCCAATTTTTTTAAGATCCTGAATTCAAATTTTCAAGCAACTAGGTGGGATTTGAACTCACTTTCTCTGGATTATTAGACCAGGTCTCTGGATTACCTGTCCAGTAATAAAGCCTCTAGACAACCATACCCTATTATCAAATGGGAATTGAGCCTTCCGTGAAGGTTTACCAGACTGATTCCTGGGATGGTGGGAATGACGTATGAGGAGAGATTGAGTCGGTTAGGGTTATATTCGCTGGAGTTCAGAAGAGTGAGGGGGGATCTCATAGAAACCTATAAAATTCTAACAGAATTTGACAGGGTAGATGCAGGAAGGATGTTCCCGATGGTGGGGGAGTCCAGAACCAGGGGTCATAGTCTAAGGATACAGGGTAAACCTTTCAGGACTGTGAGGAGAAATTATTTCACCCAGAGAGTGGTGAGCCTGTAGAATTCGCTACCACAGAAAGCAGTTAAGGCCAAAACATTGTATGTTTTCAAGAAGGCATTAGATATAGCTCTTGGGGCGAAAGGGATCAAAGGATATGGGGGTAAAGCGGCAACAGGTTACTGTGTTGGATGATCAGCCATGATCTTAATCAATGACGGAGCAGGCTCGAGGGGCTGAATGGCCTACTCCTCCTATTTTCTATGAACCTTTCTTGTCTCTATAGTTCACTATCACATCATGTTGTATATTTACCTACTCTGCCCTTTTCCGCCAAGACTGCTGAACAGAACCTGATATTATATTGCAGGGGAAATAGTCCATAAAATTGTGCGAAATGGATCAGTGGGCCTGATCCTGCAGCTGCTGATTTCTTCATTTCAGCCATGTCAATGTGGCAAGATGGCAGTTAGACCCAGATTCAGGGTCAGAAGGGAATCCAGAAGTAAAGTCTCTCTAGAAAGAATAAAGAATGTGTATTTATGTACCACTGTTCATCACCTCAGCACATCCCAAAGCACTTTACAGCTAATTAAGTACTTTTGAAGTGTAGTCACTGTTGTAATGTCGGAAACGCAGCAGCCAGTTTGCACACAGCAAGGTCTCACAGAAAGCAATCTGATAATGACCCAGATAATCTGCTTTTGTGGTGTTGGTTGAGAGCTACCAATGACAACTTATGCCAAATTATTAGCAATTGGATGCACAGACACATTGGTGGAAGCCTAGATAAAGATTACCTGTCTGCTGTCTTGGCTGGGTATGGTGTATGTTTTCACAGTCGAGGAAGGAGACAAAATACCAGCGGTACAAGCGAACCTAAAAATAAGTCAGCGGGAGGAACTTATTTCATTTAGTCTAAGTAAAAAATGATAATATAGAAAATAATGATACTTGAGATAGGTAATTGTCCAGGATCTGATGCTTTCCACTGCAGGTTATTAAAAGAAATAGGTGCGGAAATTGCAGATGTGTTAATCATATTTTCCAATGTTCTCTGGATTCAGGAATCGTGCCTTTTGGATTAGAAAATTGCAAATATTACTCCATTATTTAAGAAGGATGTAGAGACAAACCAGGAAACTACAAAATATGTCTGTTTAATATCAGTTACTGGAATATATAGTTAGGGACAGAGTAACTTAGCTACACTCAAGCACTGGACAAATATGAACTGATCGAAGAGAGTCAGCGTGAATTTATTAAGGGTAGGTAATTCCTGACTAATCTAGTTAAGCTTTTTGAAAAGGTCGCTAACTAGGCGGTTGGGGAGCATCTGTAGATGTTGTCTATATGGACTTCCATTGGGTCATCGAATCACACAGCACAGAAAGAGGCCATTCAGCCCATCATGCTATTCAGTTAATCCTGTTCTTTCCCCATAGCCCTACAAATGTTTCCTTTTCAACTATATATCCAATTCCCTTTTGAATGATTGAAAAATAAGTTAATGGAATTGTGGCCTTTATCTCAAACGGTGCTTCAGTTGTACAAAACCTTGGTCAGACCCCATTTGGAGTATTGCATTCAGTTTTGGGCACCAAATCTCAGGAAAGATATATTGTCTTTGGAAGGGTGGGATTTGGTTAGTGGGCTGATGGGGGTACATCACAGATTTGCCAGAATGGTACCAGTGGTTAACAGGTTAAATTATGAGGCCCTGTTGCTTAAACTCTTGAAGAGTGATCGAATCGAGGTGTTTAAAATGATAGAGATTCATTCAGTCTGTGGTGGGAATCCAGAATGAGAATTCCAGAGTCTTAGAATTAAATCTAGGGGTGAAATTAGGAAGGCCTGCCACTAACCATCGCTTCAGCAGTAACTCTTCCAATAATGTCCAGCACTGTTTTATCCATGGACATTAGGGCATGCAGGCAGGCCTGTTCCCCTGCTGGTTAGCTCCTGCTTCCTGCAGTTGTGTGCCACCTTGTCCTGCAAAAGAGAAGGAAGTGCATCAGTGTTGTGCAATCTGTTTGGTTGATGTGTCTGTCATGGTTGAATAGCTGGAAGTTTGCGCAAACTGCAGAATGTGAGTGTGAGGCTTGCAGCAGTGCTAAGTGTATGAGGGTGAGGTAAAGTTATGAATGTCAGGTATGAGTCCTGATTGATAGAGATTGTTAGTAGGTGATTGATGAAGGTGTGATGCATTCTGCAGCAGCTAAGGGTGATGGTGCATTTGGTAGGATATGGCATTTCAAGATGCATTCACTGACTTTGACTACTCAGTTGAGGTCACTGAACTTTTTGCAGCACTGCATTTAGTTCCTCGGGGCTTGACTCCTGGTATTGACCTCCATGGCTATCTGCTTCCACTGCATTTGACCGTGTGTCCATTGGGCTTCCTGCTGCTCTGCGGGTAGAGGACATCCCTCCTCCTCCCCATTTCCTCCACCAAGACCTCAAAAACCTTGGAGTCCACGCTCTCCCATGTTCTGCCATTTCTGTTTCCCAGGTCAGATTTACATCCTGCATGACTCCCACCACCTGTTGCAAACAAAATGCGCCTCCCCTTTAAGAGGTGCAGGCTAACTTCAAGTAATGAAAGCTAGCTGTCAGTGATGCTAAGAAGTTATGATTTTGGGCTCTTTGCTGATGTGTCCAACCAATCAACAATGTGGTTAGCGCGGCTGCACGCAGGAATCATTCTAATATGCAGACAGCATAAAGTTGGCCTGCTGCCTGCATCACAATAAAGTAGCGCCAGTTGATCATGCATCATGAACTCTGTGCCTGTTGCCTGACTCTATCCAATTTAGCCTCCTTCATCTTTGGCATATGAGGATAAAAAAAGAGGGTGAAGAAAATTTGTTGATAACTTGATTGCTATAACATCAAAATACACATCTGGATCTAAACTTCCAAATAAGAAATGTGGAAATCTCTTTTTAAATTTGTATAATATCGACACCACTGACCTCAACATAACAAGGATTTCATTAGAATTCATAATTTTCTTAGCTACACTCAAGCAGCTTGTTGATTCCACTTCAGGCAGTTTGATGAGTGCTTAACATAGCAATATTAGAAAATGTCATTTTTGTGCCTTCCATGACTTTCATGCCATCTCCTGTTTCTTTGCTCAAGTCTTTTTGCTACTAAAACCCATTTGTATGCCCAGAGTAGAGTCATAGAGTTATACAGCACAGGAACAGGCCCTTTGGCCCAGCGTGTCTGTGCTGGCCATCAAGCACCTAACTATTCTAATCCCATTTTCCAGCTCTTGGCCTGTAGCCTTGTATGCTATGGCATTTCAAGTGCTCATCTAAATACTTCTCAAAAGTTGTGAGGGTCCTGCCTCTACCACCTCTTCAGGCAGTGCGTTCCAGATTCCAAACAACCTCTGGCTGAAAAAATGTTCCTCAAATCCCCTTTAAACCTCCTGCCCCTTACCTTAAATCTATGCCCCCTGTTTATTGACCTCTCCTCTAAGGGAAAAAGTTTCTTCCTATCTATCCTATCAGTGCCCCTCATAATTCTGTACACCTCAATCATGTCCCCCCTCAGCCTTCTCTACTCTAAGGAAAACAACCATCGTCTTTTCAGTCTCTCTTCACAGCTGAAATGCTCCAGCCCATGCAAAATCCTGGTGAATCTCCTGTGCACCCTCTCCAGTGCAACCACATCCTTCCTATAGTGTGATGCCCAGAACTGTACTCAATACTCTAGCTGTGGCCTAACTAGCATTTTATACAGCTCCATCATAACCTCCCTGCTCTTATATTCTGTGCCTCGGCTAATAAAGGCAAGTATCCTATATGGCTTCCTAACCACCTTATCTACCTGTGCTGCTGCCTTCAGTGATCTATGGACTAGTACACCAAGGTTCCTCTGACCCTCTGTACTTCCTAGGGTCCTACCATCCATTGTATATTCCCTTGCCTTGTTAGTCCTCCCAAAATACATCACCTCACACTTCTCAGGATTAAATTCCATTTGCCACTGCTCCGCCCATCTTACCAGCCCATCTATATCGTCCTGTAATCTAAGGCTTTCCTCCTCACTATTTACGACACCACCAATTTTCGTGTCATCTGTGAACTTACTGATCATACCTCCTATATTCACATCTAAATTATTAATGTACACTACAAACAGCAAGGGTCCCAGCACCGATCCCTGTGGTACACCACTGGTCGCAGACTTCCACTTGCAAAAACAGCCCTCGACCATTACCCTCTACCTCCTGCCACTAAGCCAATTTTGGATCCAATTTGCCAAATTACCCTAGATTCCATGGGCTCTTACCTTCTTAACCAACCTCCCATGCAGGACCTTATCAAAATCCTTACTGAAGTCCATGTAGACTACATCAAGTGCTTTACCCTCATCTACACATCTAGTCACCGCCTCGAAAAATTCAATCAAGTTAGTTGGACATGATCTCCCCTGACAAAGCCATGCTGACTATCTCTGATTAATCCCTGCCTCACCAAGTGGAGATTAATCCTGCCCCTCAGAATCTTTTCCAATAGTTTCCCAATCACTGATGATAGACTCACCAGCCTGTAATTACCTGGTTTATCCCTGCTACCCTTCTTTAATAATGGTACTACATTCGCTGTCCTCCAGTCCTTTGGTACCTCTCCTGTGGCCAGAGAGGATTTGAAAATTTGTGTCAGAGCCCCTGCTATCTCCTCCCTTGCCTCACATAACAGCCTGGGATACATCTCATCCGGGCCTGGGGATTTATCCACTTTTAAGCCCACTGAAACAGCTAATAATTCCTCCCTTTCAATGCTAATATGTTCAAGTATATCACAGTCCCCTCCCTGATCTCTACACCTACATCGTCCTTCTCCATAGTGAACACAGATGAAAAGTAATCATTTAAAACTTCACCTATGCCCTCCAGCTCCACACACAGATCGCCACTTTGGTCCCTAATGGGCCCTACTCTTTCCCTGGTTATCCTCTTGCCCTTAATATAATTACTTAGAATTAGAATTAGAACATTACAGCGCAGTACAGGCCCTTCGGCCCTCGATGTTGCGCCGACCTGTGAAACCATCTGACCTACACTATTCCATTTTCATCCATATGTCTATCCAATGACCACTTAAATGCCCTTAAAGTTGGCGAGTCTACTACTGTTGCAGGCAGGGCGTTCCACGCCCCTACTACTCTCTGAGTAAAGAAACTACCTCTAACATCTGTGCTATATCTATCACCCCTCAACTTAAAGCTATGTCCCCTCGTGTTTGCCATCACCATCCGAGGAAAAAGACTCTCACTATCCACCCTATCTAACCCTCTGATTATCTTATATGTCTCTATTAAGTCACCTCTCCTGCTGCTTCTCTCCAACGAAAACAACCTCAAGTCCCTCAGCCTTTCCTCGTAAGACCTTCCCTCCATACCAGGCAACATCCTAGTAAATCTCCTCTGCACCCTTTCCAAAGCTTCCACATCCTTCCTATAATGCGGTGACCAGAACTGCACGCAATACTCCAGGTGCGGTCTCACCAGAGTTTTGTACAGCTGCAGCATGACCTCGTGGCTCTGAAACTCGATCCCCCTACTAATAAAAGCTAACACACCATATGCCTTCTTAACAGCCCAATTAACCTGGGTAGCAACTTTCAGGGATTTATGTACCTGGACACCAAGATCTCTCTGTTCATCTACACTACCAAGAATCTTCCCATTAGCCCAGTACTCTGCATTCCTGTTGTTCCTTCCAAAGTGAATCACCTCACACTTTTCCGCATTAAACTCCATTTGCCATCTCTCAGCCCAGCTCTGCAGCCTATCTATGTCCCTCTGTACCCTACAACATCCTTCGGCATTATCCACAACTCCACCGACCTTAGTGTCATCCGCAAATTTACTAACCCACCCTTCTACACCCTCTTCCAGGTCATTTATAAAAATGACAAACAGCAGTGGCCCCAAAACAGATCCTTGCGGTACACCACTAGTAACTAAACTCCAGGATGAACATTTGCCATCGCCCACCACCCTCTGTCTTCTTTCAGCTAGCCAATTTCTGATCCAAAGCTCTAAATCACCTTCAACCTCATACTTCCGTATTTTCTGCAATAGCCTACCGTGGGGAACCTTATCAAACGCCTTACTGAAATCCATATACACCACATCCACTGCTTTACCCTCATCCACCTGTTTGGTCACCTTCTCGAAAAACTCAATCAGGTTTGTGAGGCACGACCTACCCTTCACAAAACCGTGCTGACTATCGCTGATGAACTTATTCTTTTCAAGATGATTATAAATCCTGTCTCCTATAACCTTTTCCAACATTTTACCCACAACCGAAGTAAGGCTCACAGGTCTATAATTACCAGGGCTGTCTCTACTCCCCTTCTTGAACAAGGGGACAACATTTGCTATCCTCCAGTCTTCCGGCACTATTCCTGTCGACAATGACGACATAAAGATCAAGGACAAAGGCTCTGCAATCTCTTCCCTGGCTTCCCAGAGAATCCTAGGATAAATCCCATCTGGCCCAGGGGACTTATCTATTTTCACACTTTCCAAAATTGCTAACACCTCCTCCTTGTGAACCTTAATCCCATCTAGCCTAGTAGTCTGAATCTCAGTATTCTCCTCGACAACATTTTCTTTCTCTACTGTAAATACTGACGAAAAATATTCATTTAACGCTTCCCCTATCTCCTCTGATTCCACACACAACTTCCCACTACTATCCTTGATTGGCCCTAATCTAACTCTAGTCATTCTTTTATTCCTGATATACCTATAGAAAGCCTTAGGGTTTTCCTTGATCCTATCCGCCAATGACTTCTCGTGTCCTCTCCTTGCTCTTCTTAGCTCTCCCTTTAGATCCTTCCTGGCTAGCTTGTAACTCTCAAGCGCCCTAACTGAGCCTTCACGTCTCATCCTAACATAAGCCTCCTTCTTCCTTTTGACAAGCGCTTCAACTTCTTTAGTAAACCACGGCTCCCTCGCTCGACAACTTCCTCCCTGCCTGACAGGTACATACTTATCAAGGACACGCAGTAGCTGCTCCTTGAATAAGCTCCATATTTCAATTGTGCCCATCCCCTGCAGTTTCCTTCCCCATCCTACGCATCCTAAATCTTGCCTAATCGCATCATAATTTCCTTTCCCCCAGCTATAATTCTTGCCCTGCGGTATATACCTGTCCCTGCCCATCGCTAAGGTAAACCTAACCAAATTGTGATCACTATCACCAAAGTGCTCACCTACATCTAAATCTAACACCTGGCCGGGTTCATTACCCAGTACCAAATCCAATGTGGCATCGCCCCTGGTTGGCCTGTCTACATACTGTGTCAGAAAACCCTCCTGCACACTCTGGACAAAAACTGACCCATCTAAAGTACTCGAACTATAGTATTTCCAGTCAATATTTGGAAAGTTAAAGTCCCCCATAACAACTACCCTGTTACTCTCGCCCCGGTCGAGGATCATCTTCGCTATCCTTTCCTCTACATCTCTGGAACTATTCGGAGGTCTATAGAAGACTCCCAACAGGGTGACCTCTCCTCTCCTGTTTCTAACCTCGGCCCATACTACCTCAGTAGACGAGTCCTCAAACGTCCTTTCTGCCGCTGTAATACTCTCCTTGACTAACAATGCCACACCCCCCCCTCTTTTACCATCTTCTCTGTTCTTACTGAAACATCTAAATCCCGGAACCTGCAACATCTATTCCTGCCCCTGCTCTACCCATGTCTCCGAAATGGCCACTACATCGAGATCCCAGGTACCAACCCATGCTGCAAGCTCACCCACCTTATTCCGGATGCTCCTGGCGTTGAAGTAGACACACTTTAAACCAAGTTCTTGCTTGCCAGTGCCCTCTTGCGTCTTTGTAACCTTATCCCTGACCTCACTACTCTCAACATCCTGTACACTGGAACTACAATTTAGGTTCCCATTCCCCTGCTGAATTAGTTTAAACCCCCCCGAAGAGCACTAGCAAATCTCCCCCCCAGGATATTGGTACCCCTCTGGTTCAGGTGAAGACCATCCTGTTTGTAGAGGTCCCACCTACCCCAGAAAGAGCCCCAATTGTCCAGGAAACCAAAACCCTCCCTCCTACACCATCCCTGCAGCCACGTGTTCAACTCCTCTCTCTCCCTATTCCTCGCTTCGCTATCACGTGGCACGGGCAACAACCCAGAGATAACAACTCTGTTTGTTCTCGCTCTAAGCTTCCACCCTAGCTCCCTGAATTTCTGCCTTAAATCCCCATCTCTCTTTCTACCTATGTCGTTGGTGCCTATGTGGACCACGACTTGGGGCTGCTCCCCCTCCCCCTTAAGGATCCCAAAAACACGATCCAAGACATCACGAACCCTGGCACCTGGGAGGCAACACACCAACCGTGAGTCTCTCTCGTTCCCACAGAACCTCCTATCTGTTCTTGGAAGTAAGTCTCTTGTTAGGGAACAGTGACGACATTTTTTCTAGCCTTAAGTTTTATGAATCATCGGTTTAGTGCTTATGCTGTGTGATTGTCATTTGAGTCTCAATAAAATATCAATATTTAAAGTGAAGTAAATGGTGATTCATGGTAGGTAACCTGTAGCCACAGGTTGTGGCCAGGTAGCGACAATGTTACATTGACAAATCCCACAAAGTGGAAATAGATGTAACATTCATCATGAGCTATTTGGGATCCTTTCACCCTTCAATCTGACCTGTTATCAATTTGCCTAATTTACCTATATTGCATTGCTAACCTGTTTCTCCCCCCCCCCCCCCCCCCCGCCCCAAAAATACCAAAGATTGCGTTTTTCCTTTGTTCCTTTATTAAAATATTGTTTTCGCAACTTCTGAAGATTTTACATCAAAAACATCAATCGCAGCAGAGCTACAGGATGTGCATGGCCCAGGGGAACTTGGTGATGGGAAATAGAATATGGGTCATTTTCCACTTTTCACCAGTTAGTAACCTGGTTGAGCATTTGCCCACACACTGTAGAAACCAACCAGTTTTCATTTGCTTAACATAATTGGAAGAAATGTTTCTTCTGCAATGGGCAGGCATTCTGCTCTGCCATACGGGCGAGGTGGAAACACAGTTTGAATGAAAATCAGCTTAGTTGGGGTAATCTGCTATATCCCATATACACTGCAGAAATCCTTTCTGATGATGAGCGTGAACAGTGTTTGGGTGTAATTTAGGGTAGATTTTCTCATTGCTAATATCTGATGTTCAGAGGTAAAATGTGTGTTAGCAATGGGAAAATGGGGCGGAGATCCACTGATTTTTTGCCATGTCTAATTTTGCAATTGTGAATTAAGTGACTTAAAGTAGTACCTGCCACGTTGTGAGCCAATGCATGAAAATGAGGCCAAAATGACATTGTGATGTCATCCATACTATTATCCAGCAAAGCACCGTATGCATTTCCTGCACGTATAAAATGGGTGTCCAAGATTACTAGGTTCTGATCTATAGCGAAGCTCCATCATAAACTTTGTTCGTGGCACAATGACCCATCTTTATCTTTGATGTTTTGGGATTAATTTAAGCTTCTGCTGGTGTCATCGTCAACAAATCAACAAAAGCCAATCAGCAGTCCAGAGCAGTGTAATGCAAGTGACTGATCTATTGTTTCTTCAGAGAATTAATGTTGTCTCCTTCCTTATGGACATTAATAGCAGCATTTGCAATTTTATAAAGTGGTAGGATTCGTGGGGTTATAGATCTTACCCTATATACTCTGCACACAATGCAGAATCTACACGAATAGGAAGAATTCCACTCTCTAATATTCAGTTTATTTGGACTCATCGGCACTGGATTATGTAGATCAGCGCTTACTTCACAGGCAACAGTCATGATGCTTTCATTTTAAGGGCCCATCATTCAATGATTGCAAGTGTCAGGGTGGCCCATGGTGAGTCAAGGTCAGCTTGTTGAACCAGCTGAAGAAGTGGCAGATCAGAACCCAGTGCTGACTAAGAGATCTCTTATACAGGACCCCTTGGTCTTGCCTTTCCTGATGAAATTGTCTGATTTCAGGCAAGGGAAATGAGCTGTGTAAGCTTCCTTTTGACCCCTCAATTTTAAGAATTGTTGCTTCAATTTTTCTCCACAGACCCTGCTGTAACCTGAATCTGTCTGCCTTGAGCCCACGCATCTGTATGTAGTTGAGGCAAAGGGTGTAGTCAAGAAGTGCTCCCTGATATTTTCTTATCTTTGCGCTGAGTTCCCTTCCACAGAAAACACCGCCTGTACAATAGGGGTGATGTGACTGATCCCATAGGCAGGAAAAGATCATGAAGGGCAGAGGTCTGAGCAAATGGAGGTCCTGCAACAGTTAAAGACCCGAAGCAACACTCATGACACTTTAATACTGAGTTATCAGGTAGTTGCTGCTATTCACAAAGGAATTAAAGGAAGAATAAATTACAAAAATTATGGATTCTGTCATGGAATTCCATTATTCCTGTGTTTCAGAAGGAGGATGATGAAGACAAGGCATATTAGAGGAAGCATTAAAGATCCAAATTAAGCGTTCCCAAAACTTCATCAACAGGAAAGGTTTTCATTCTTTGAATGTGCAGTTTGAGTGATGACGACCACATTATTCTGCATGTAACACTTGCTACCCTGGAAGCAGCCATGGTTGTTTTGTTCACTGACAATCAAAGTTACCTGCATTGTTTAGCCAGCACATTGTGTCAGCATGGTTGCTTGGAGACCAGAGTTGCATACTTCAACTATAGCAGATAACATAATCCAGAATTTAGAGCAACTATAGATTTAATTAAGCCTTGTGTGGTGCACAAATCACTATTGAATAGGCCACCAGTATTCTGAACTCCTGCTTCCATTGCATGAATAGGTTGGGGGAGTCCTTCAGTATAGTCCAGCAACTCCGGATTCCTCCCACATGCCAAAGACTTGCAGGTTGATAGGTAAATGGGCCATTATAAATTACCCCTAGGATAGGTAGGTGGCAGGGAAATATAGGGACTGGTGGGGATGTGGTAGGAATATGGAATTAGTATAGGATTAGTATAAATGGGTGGTTGATGGTCGGCACAGACTCGGTGGGCCGAAGGGACTGTTTCAGTGCTGTATCTCTAAAAAAAAAAGATGTCAAGGATGATAGTTACATGTTGCACAATTTTGCCGTTGGGAACTGATTAAACCTTCCATTTGTAGTACAGGAAGAAAGTGAAGGCCTTCAATCTCATCATGAGAAGGATGGCCTCCTTGAGTTCTGAATAGCTTTGTCTTCCTTCCATCTTTGTCAACATGACCGCCACAGAACTTTCTGACAACTCTGGAGCATGGACCGCAGAAGACATCCTGATGCTGGTCCATTTTCCTCTCATGGGTATCCCTGTCTCCTTAAGAATTGCAATGCCTTCTGGCCCTTTTAGTGACTGCATTTTAGCTGCTTCACTCTCCCTCTCTGTGCTAAAAAGCCAGTCAGCAGTGGGATTCCCACCTTGGACTTCTTCTGCATATTTCTCACAGGAAAATGGTGTCAGCAGGATCACATAAGTGTGCAGATGTCTGCTGCACCATGTTTCCAACAGGTCAAGATAATCCTGGAGAAATGGGCCACCCTCTGGTCTGCTCCACTCCCTACCAACACTGTTTATAGTTTTCTTCCTTCTAAATTGGAGAAGCTAACAGACCTTTAAGCTGTCACTTTAATTCACTCCCATCAACAAACATGCTTTAAATCTCAAGTGCTTTCCACCTGTTGAGTTTGTCCACAGTATTAAAATTAGGCTGACACTGAAAAAATACAGTTGTGGTCAGCACAGTTTTCAGGTATGTTTGGGCATATTGCTCCCAATTGTAAAATGATGAATCCACAAGCTGACTGCCATTGATTATTTTGCTTAAATCGTACAAATGTTACTTATCTTTTTCAGGTAAGCTTGCACAAGAGTGTATTCTACCCCCATCCCCAAAAACACATGTTCAAAGAGTCAGGGATTAAGTTTCTAATAGATGCATTGGTTGCAATTTTCCAAAAATTCTCTGGTTTCTGGAAAGGTCCCATCAGATTGGAAAATAGCGAATGTAACTCAGCTATTCAAGAAAGAGGGGAGACAGAAAGCAGGAAACTACAGGCCAGTTAGCCTAACATCTGTCATAGGGAAAATGCTAGAATCTATTAATAAGGAGGTTATAGCAGGGCACTTAGAAAATCATACTGCAATCAGGCATGGTCAACGTGGCTTTGTGAAAGGGAAATCGTCTTTGATTAATTTATTAGAATTCTCTGAGGAAGTAACAAACAACGTGGATAAAGGTGAACCTGTATATGCGGTGTTCTTGGATTTCCAAAAGGCATTTGATAAGGTGCCACGTCAAAGTTACAACACAAAATCAGAGCTCATGGTGTATTAGGTAACATTAGTATGGATAGAGGATTGGTTAGCTAACAGGAAACAGAGAGTAGGGATAAATGGGACATTTTCAGGTTGGCAAGCTGTAACTAGTGGAGTGCCATAGGGATCAGTGCTGGGGCCTCAACTATTTACAATTTATATCAATGACTTGGATGAAGGGACAGAATGTAATGTTGCTAAATTTGCTGATGACACAAAGATAGGTCGGAGAGTAAGTTGTGAAGAGGACATAAGGAGTCTGCAAAGGGATATAGGTTGTGAGTGGGCAAAAATATGGCAGATGGACTACAATGTGGGAAAATGTGAACTTGTCCACTTAGGCAGGAAGAATAGAAAAACAGTATATTATTTAAATGGAGAGAGATTGCAGAACTCTGTGGTACAGAGGGATCTGGGTGTCCTAGTACATGAATCACAAAAGTTAGTATGCAGCTACAGCTAGTGAGCAAATGGAATGTTGTCATTTATTGTGAGGGGAATTGAGTATAAAAGTAAGGAAATTCTGCTACAGTTATACAGCGTGTGGACTACATCAGGAGTGTACAGTTTTGGTCTGCTTACTTAAGAAAGGATGTAATTGCAATAGAAGCAGTTCAGAGAAGGTTCAGTTGACTGATTCCTGGGATGAAGGGGTTATCTTATGAGGAAAAGTTGGACAGCTTGAGCCTTTATCCATTGGAGTTTAGAAGAATGAGAGGTGAACTTATTGAAACATGTAAGATCCCAAGGGACTTGACAGGATGGATTCTGAGAGGATGATTCCCCTTATGGGAGAGTCTAGAACTAGGGGACACAGTTTAAAAATAAGGGGTCGCCAATTTAAGACAGAGATGAGAAGAAATTCTCTTCTCCAGAGAACAGTGGAGGCAGGGTCATTGAATATTTTTAAGGCTGAGCTAGATAGATTCTTGATTGACAAGGGAGTCAAAGGTTGTAGGGGGTAGACAGGAAAGTAGAGCTGAGGCCACAATCAGATTAGCCATGATATTATCAAATGGCAGAGAAGGCTCGAGGGGCTGAATGGCCTACTCCTCCTAATTCGTATGTTCGGGTGTATCTCTTACTGGTGCGTTTTAATATTATGTGTTGATGTACGAATCTAATAGTTAAGGCAGTGAACGTGGTGAGGAGATTTTTGCAGATTACTGAGAGATAATGCAACTGTAGTACTTCAGATATCAAAATAGCAGAAGAGATATCTGTTTGCAGATGTAAACAGCAGCTCTTTTTCAACACCAAAAGCTGCTGAAACTTGGGTAACACATGTTCTGCGGCACAAAAAGCTGTAGATGCTGACACCAGCAGAATAGGGCTGAAAGCAAGGGAGGGGTTGAGCCAGTATACTGAAGCATTTACAAGCTCCTGTTAGTTTTTTGGATCCTGCCTGAGCCTGGTATGAGTCATATCTTCTACATAAAATGCAACAAAGACAGCATTCATATAATATACTGTGGGATGTTATGGCACAAGACCATTGAATTACACTACAACCTGCTTATAATGGATGGTCAATTGATGACCTATCAGTGACCTTTATTATACAGTGGACTGGTGCAGCGTGCCTTGATATGGAGCCATAATTTATCTTAGTAATGCACCGTAACAACAGCATGTTCCAGCTCCACAACCTCTATCACTGAGAAGGGCAAGAGCAGCAATATCATCTGAATACCATCACCTCCAAGGTGCCCTCCAAGTGACACACCGTCTTGACTTGCCATTCTTTCGTCGTCACTGGGTCAAAATCATGGAATTCCCTACATAACGTCACTGTGGACCACCATCATTGCAAGGACTGCAGTGGTTCCAAGAAGGTAGCCCCACAACAACCTCCTCAGGGCAACTAGGGATGGGTAATAAATGCAGCCTTGCCAATTATTTAAAATGTTTTACTCAGTAAATTAAACATTAAGTACGTTATACCAATAATAGGAGCTCAGCAACAGGCTCACAATTTAGTAATATATTAAATAAATGACATGAAATACAAGAATTCAAGACTGTTAAAAATTAGTCCCTCTGCCCAAAGAGAACCAAACTGCAGTGAAAAATAAATGGTATGTACAATAAGCAAAAAGATTTCTTGAAAGAGCAGTGCTAATATACTTGTATGTGGGCAGTAACAGCCCTCTTATGTTTAATTGCTGCAAGCTCTTCCAACTCCACATCGCATTCATAAGAAAAGGAATTTTTCAATATTCATTATTATGAGCATGTTGGCTGTGGCTTAGTGATTGCATGCTCACCTTTGAACAAGAAGGTCTTGAGCATAAGTCCCATTCCGAGGATCTGAACACAAACCCTAGGTTGGCATTTCAGTGTGGTACTACAGGAGCATTGCAATCACAGGTCTGTTTTTCAACGAGACATTAAGCCAAGGCCCCATCTGCCCTCTTATGTGAATGTAAAAGATCCCATGCCCTAGTTAAATAAGAGCAGTCATGTTTTCCTGCTGTTCTGGCCAATGTGAGATTCATGGTGGGTGGCAGAGGGAATATGGAGCCGGGGGATCTGAAATCGTGTGAGGGTGGCCTGAAGTGTTTGTAGAAGAGGGTGGGTAATGGTAGTGGTGTAAGTAGGTGGGAGGAGAGATGGGGAGTGGTATGGGGTGGCAGGTGGTTTGGAAGGGGGTGTGGTGCTGGGGGGACTGCTGAAGAGTTGCAAGGAGAGGGAAAACTCTGGAATGAGGGCTGAGGGATGGAAAAGATGAAGAGAATGGTTTCTCCTTTTCCCCGTCCTTGGTTTCTTCTTTTCTCCATCCTTGGTTTCCCCTCTTCGTCAGCCCTCGGGTGGCCTCCTAGTTCTTGAAACTTTGCCCAAAACAGTTGCTTGCACAAAAGCACAAATCAAGGTTTTCAACTACAGGGGAACCAACCTTTATAAAGTAAATGCAATAACATTTGTAGAATTCATGTGATCAAATGTCATGTGATTTGACACATTATGTGGCATTGCATGGTCAGGTGTCATGTGGTAAGAACATCATGTGATCAAGCCTCCAGGAGTGCCTCCAACCAGCACCCCTACTCCACCAGTACATCAGGTACTGATCAGCTAGTACCAGCCCTCTTTCTAACCCCCAGCACTTCAAACATTACTAATACAGCACTTGGAGGGTAGGGGTCCCAAACAGGGATCTGCAAGATATTAGGCCCCAATAATTTGGTTGGGATTTTCCAGGCACGCCCGTCCTACTGCAGCCACATCACCCTGTGGAGAGCAGATGCAAGCATCAGGACATCCCTCCCTCCATGGAAAGATCCCTGGGGGGTTTCAATGAAGTGGGAATACCAACAAATAGAAAACGACCTGAAGTCGCATCCCATTGGCAGGGCTGCAGCATTAGACACAATCTCCGGTAAGAGTGAAAGACAAAGGAACACTGCAGGAAATACAACCACGTGGGATATTTATCTCATCCAGTTTATTGTACAGACATTGACTGTTTTAAAAATAAGGACACCTGATGCATGTCCCTTAGGTGTCACTAATTTATAGGTTTCACTGTATATAAATGTAAGTCATCTTGTTTTTCTTATTCCTGTTGGTACTCATTTTGAGACAATGACTGGGATTTTACAGGCAGCGACAAAGTCCCGATGTCGGGACATAAAGCGGGTGGCATGGCCATGCGGGCGGAGGTGAAACCACGATATTGTTGGGGTTATCCAATTAACGGCCAGCAGGCGTGAGAGCCAGCCAGTTAGGTGGCATGGCAGGGAGAAATACCGGGTCATGCTAGACTGGCGCCACATTTAAAAGGCAGCGAGCAGTAGTTTTAAAGGCAGGGGCCCTGGAGGTAACTGAGAAGGTAGCCTGACAACTGGAGTGATCGAGAAGAGGCAATAGGCAGAGCAATGGCAGCGGCCATGTTTTCTGTTGCCACCCTGGAGGTGTTCCCTCAGTTGGCATGAGCTTGGAGGGAAGTTGTTTTCCCTTGGGATGGGAGGAGGAGGCCGGCTTGTCAGACGAAAAAGGCATGGATGGAGATTGCGGAGGAGGTGAGCAGCCATGGGGTGGTCCCACGTACGTCACTGCAGAGTAGGAAGAGGATCAATGAGCTAATGTGGTCTGGCAAGGTGAATGAAGCACATAACATGAAGCTCGCAGCCTTAATTGTGACAAAAGATGAATATGAATTTGTACAAGGGGGTGACAACTAGTCAGTGGCAATGCCCAGGCAGCAGCAATGGCTGCATGTGCATGGGAGCCTCGCTGTGGGGGACATCGGTCAGTCAGAGTTGACCCCTGCACTGCCAGTACTCAGTGGCTGCATGTAGCAGGTATCCCTATGGTGCCATGATGGACAGTTAGGCTACCACTAACATAGATGTGCTGTGTGTCTGTGATGGGCAAGTGACAATGTTAATTTATATGCTTGCAGAAGAAAAGAGCTCACAATGCATGAGAGAGGGAGGAAGAACTGGAGGCAGTGTCCCATATGTGGCGCTCCTGACACCAATGGAAGAGGAGGCATTGAGCTGGTGAGACAGGTGTGGAGCCTTGAGAGTGAATGGCCTAATGATGGGGCAAGCGACCCTCTTGCAAGCAATAAGCATAGCGCTCATGTGGCCACCACTGGTCACATGGAGCTCCAGATGATGAGTAGTCAGAACGTGTTGGAGCGCGCAGTCACTCTTCTCTCACAGGTCATGTACAAGAAGAGACACCCGCAGAGCCCGCAGGACAGCCTTCCACCTTTGAGGAGGAGGATGCAGAATCACATCATTCCCCTGCACCCTACACCAGCGCAGATACTCTCGCATTGATGGGCAGTTATGCGTGGGTAGCAAAGGTCGCACAATCTGGTGAGCACAGCACAGACACGCCCGAGCAGCCGACGGAGGTAGTGACAGTTGCCGCCACTCGCGCTTGGCCGACTGTGGGAAGGAGTGGCGATGCTGAGCTGCAGGCTGATGACATGCCTCTGGAGTCAGTAACAAGGCGGCAGATGCTGGAGCTGCAGCATGAGGAGCGTGAACATCTGGCGGAGCTCCCAGAGGCTTTGCGCATCCATGTGCGAACGATGCAGGAGCCCATCCAGGGCATGAGTGCAGCCATATCTCTGGCATGTGCACATGGCATTCTCCATTGAGAGAATAGTGACCCGCATGGAGAGCCACATCCAGCATACCAGATGGGCGGCACAGTGGTTAGCACCGCAGCCTCACAGCTCCAGGGACCCGGGTTCAATTCTGGGTACTGCCTGTGCAGAGTTTTCAAGTTCTCCCTGTGACCGCGTGGGTTTTCGCCGGGTGCTCGGGTTTCCTCCCACCGTCAAAGACCTGCAGGTGATAGGTAAATTGGCCATTGTAAATTGCCCCTAGTGTAGGTAGGTGGTAGGGAATATGGGATTACTGTAGGGTTAGTATAAATGGGTGGTTGTTGGTCGGCACAGACTCGGTGGGCCGAAGGGCCTGTTTCAGTGCTGTATCTCTAAATAAATAAATAAAGATAGTGGATGCCGGCGATGTATGTGAACCTGCATGCCATCGTCTCCTCCATGAGCTCTGTAGAACAATGACTGGGCAGGAGGGGGACGAGATGTCTGGAATCATCGGCAGGTGCTTAAACACCTCAGGTGAGCAGGGAGGGACAAATGTGCCCCGAAAGGGTAAAGGAACTGCTGTCTGTCGCACCTAGAGGCTCCTGTCCAGGACAGCAGTCTTGGTAGCTCTGACAGTGACACCAATGCATCAGGAAGCCGAGAAGCAGAGGCAGCTCCTGCACAGGTGCAGGAGGTCCCCAATATGCCTGGGCCCTCCTGACTTCAGGCAACCAGAGGACGACCGCCACAACCATCGAAGGCCACAGAGCAGAAAGGTCAGCGGCCTGCCTCTACCTTAGCTGACATCACAGGGGAAGCACCATGTAGGAGCACCTGCAAGCGCACGAGAAAGTCCACCTAGTTGCACTAGCCAAGGTATAGAATATAAGAGCAGGGAGGTTATGCTGGAATTGCATAACTCATTGGTTAGGCCACAACTTGAGCACTATGTGCAGTTCTGGTCACCTCATTACAGAAAGGATGTACTTGTACTAGAGAGGGTACAGAGGAGATTTACGAGGATGTTGCCAGGACTGGAAAAATGCAACTGAGAAATGATTGGATAGGCAGGGGTTGTTCTCCTTGGAACAGAGAAGGCTGAGGGGACATCTGATTGAAATGTACAACATTTTGAGGGGCCTGAATAGAGTGGAGGTGAAGGGTCTATTCACCTTAGCAGAGGGGTCAATAACGAGGGGGGCATAGATTTAAAGTGACTGGTAGAAAAATTAGAGGGGAGATGAGGAAAAACTTTTTTACCCAGAGGGTGGTGGGGATCTGGAACTCACTGCCCGAAAGGGTAGTTGAGGCAAAAACCCTCAACTCATTCAAAAGGAGTCTGGATAGACACCTCAAGCTCTGTAATCTGCAGGGCTAAATGCTGGAAGGTGGGATTAGAATAGGTGGATCGTTTTTCAGTTGGCACAGACACAATGGGCCAAGTGGCCTCTTTCTGTGCCTTAAATTTTCTATGATTCTGTTATGTTGTTCAATGTCAGCTTGCTGTTTAATTATTTTAAATGAAATCTGAAATGCTGCACCACAAAAGAATTCTTTACCTATTTTTCCACTACTGGGCCATTAACAGTTTGATTGCTCTTGTAAAGGGTGTGATGGGAAGGACAACACTGCATTAGGTCAATACCTTATACGTGTCATGGCCTGATATCAAGGTGGTGCAGTGAGGCAATTCAAGGAAAGGGCAGCAGGGCTTCCGAAGGTAGAAGATTCATTTGTTTACATGGGCGTGTAAGGAAGTCTTACGAGAAACATGTCTGCATTAGTGAGTTGCCACCTCCCTTGCATGTATTTCATTGCGCCTTGCCTAGTCGTCCCTCGGGTTCTTTATCATGGTCTGCCTGGTCAGCAGTTTCCTCCAAATCCTCATCCTTGGAGGAGGCATTGCACTCCAGGATGTTCTCATTCTTCAAAGCTTCTCCCCTCTGTAGTGTCAGGTTGTATAGAGCACAGCACACCGCCACGATACACAAGACCCTTGCAGGGGTATATTGAAGTTCTCCACCAGATCTATCCAGGCACCTGAACCACATCTTCAGAAGCCCTATGGCCTGCTATGGTTGCTTGAATTGTTGCGTATCTGCTGTTGTACATCTCCTGTGCATCTGTGCTGGGGTTCCGCACAGGCACAAGGAGCCATGTCTTCAGTGGGCAGCCCTTGTCACCCAGTATCCATCCTTGAAGGCATGCGAGGGAGCTGAAAATGTTGGGCACCTGGGATGCCTTGGTGTGTAGACCTTGTTGCAGCTTCCCGGAACCTTGCGCAAACTTAAAGGATCCATTTGTGGTGATCGCAAACCAGTCGTCTGTTGAGTGAGTGGAAGGCCTTCCTGTTGATGAAGGCTGCTACCTGGTCTGTGGGGTCCTTAATGGTCACGTGTGCAGTTGATGACACCCGGGACCTGGGGGTGTACAGTGATGTCCCCAAATCCTACAGCCTTCTCTGCCTGACTGTCTGGATCAATGCAAAGCTGCATGTATTGGCTGGCTCTCTTGAACATGGCATTGGTGACTATCTCGATGCAATGATGAGCCGCAGACTGGGAGATCCCACAGATATCTCCAAAGGATCCCAGAAAGGATCCTGAGGCTTAGAAATTCAGTGCCACGATGATCTTCACCGCCATAGGTCATGGGTGCCCACCACTACCCATTGGGCTCAGATCGTCCTCCATAATGTCGCACAGCTCGCGCACCACTTCCCTGGAGAGGCACAGTCTTTGGTGACACTGCTGCTCTGACATTTTCAGGAAACAGAGCATCTGATGGCAAACCCTGTCTGGTGGGTAGCATTTTCTGTGCACAAGAGGCTGGTTGCGTGCCGCTCTGTGCCCTCCTCACCCTTGCCTGCCTCCAGCCTCATGATCCCCGTGCATCGTGGGTGCTGCAGTCCTGCTCCCGGTGGCGGCAACCCTCTCACTCTCTGATGCTCCTCCTCACTGGAGGTCTCAAAGCCAGAATGAATGAGATCCATTGCAAATGGCTGCACTCACTTCTCAACACCTCTTGCCACCGTCCCACCCCTTTACTCTACACGCAAGTGGCAAGTCAGAGAGAACACTCAATCTGAATGCCTCCACTATTCCCACCAAGTTTTCCCAGCCTCCAGATTGCCACTGCCGCTATTTACTCTCTCTCTCTCACCCTCCCTACAATGCCACGCTCCCTCTTGCAATGGCAGCCAACTGCAGCCAAGACTGACCTTTCGCTGAGCTTCCGCCTCCTTATTGTTTGCGAGGCTCTGCAGCTTCACAGTTCTCGTGCACCCCTTGTAAAATTGTAAATAGCTGGTAAAATCACTTTTAATATCCTCTTTAACGGGCTCAATTTCCTTCGCCACCTCCAAGCACGGCCACCACCTGCCAGCCCGGCTGCTTCCAGGAATATCCCCTTGCGACGCAAAGACATCGGACTTCTGTCCCGATGCTATCCACTGGCATTTTGCCGCCCCCGCCTCCCAGCCTGTCTCCTCTGTGCTGACAAAATTCTGCCCAGTGGTTTCAACTTAAATTCATCACACTTGGTTCATATTCTCCAGTGCTAAATAAGCACTTGTGAATATTAAAGAGACTCATAGAGTGGTGCAGTCTGCTAAGAATCAGTGCATGCTACAACTTCTGTACGGTATATCAAGGACACTCTTCTGCAAGTAGTTAGAAGAAATCTGCAGTACCAAATAATGTAGGGTTTTGAAACTCTTGGACAAATAGCTACTGACAGAAGGTGACAAATTTGCTCATCATTATCTATTGCTTATAACCCAAGCTTAGAATAGCTCACTTGGGACTTCTGAACTCCGATGTTCTCTTACTTATTTGGACATAACCCTGTTAGCTCTTTGTAAATATTGGTGATATTTCATAGACGTGAGAGACCATCCCCAGTCCATGTTCTCTCACTGTTCAATCTTAGTATTTGAAAGGGTAACTTCAGGATATCAAGACACAGAGATAGGTTGCATCTTTGAAATTGTTTTAATTGGAAATTATATTAATTATTAAAGTGAAAGTGGACTCAATTGACCATCCCCATATTTGAATACCACAAATTTGGTTTTGAAGGTTTTCCTCTTGCATAGTATTTTTTACAAGATTATGTAGCCCCTTTAATCAGTATTTGTTAATTGGTACCCATTGCCTTCCAATTAACAGGATGCAGCACATAATTTTGTACAATTACTGACAGAAAAATAGTGCTGGAAAATAGATTAATTTCATTAGGTCCTTGAATGCTGTGTCTAGCTTCAAGTCACTACAGTTGCTGATTAGAATTTTAATATTGTGATTCATGCCATAGTGAATCGGCTGCTCCTTTTGCCCACTGCTGGACAGATTTTCTTCATTCATTTGAAAGGAAAGAGAGTAAGTACTTTTTAAGTGAATCTTCTTTGAAAAATTACATTCACAATTGAAAGGTTCTGAAACGTTGATATGAATAGAATGAATTAAGATGAGGCATGATGTTCAGGAATTTTCAGGTTTCTAATGAAGATTGAAAATCTTGACATTCAGCTGTTTGCAAAATACAATCCTAATATCTGTAGGAAGTCACATGGATTTCCTTAGAGCACATGGGAACATGAACACAGCCCCTTTCACAAAATCAGTAGGTTATTATTAATGAATAGTCATATCTCCAGTGATTTATACATATTTGGCACCATTCTTTTCTCTTTCTTTGTCTCCTCTAATCTCTGAAAGTGTTTATTCCTTTCAGGATGTGGTCCTATGGGTGCCACACACATGTATTTCTAGCAGATCTTGCTGAAGAGCAATTGGGAGCACAAAGCCTTAGAAAGGTTTACCTACCCATAAATATGAAGACTAACTGTAGGTTTCTCCCAACTGAGATCAGCTAGCTCAGATCAGACATAAGATTGAATCTAGGACAACAACTTGCATTTATATAGCATCTTTAACATAGGAGAACTTCCCAAGGAGCATAATCAGACAAAAATTGACACCATGGTAAAGAAGGAAATATTAAGATGGGTGACTGAAAGCTTGGTTAAAGAGGTAGGTTTTAAGAAGGGTCTTAATGGAGGAAAGAGAGGTGGAGGCGAAGAGATTTATGGAAGGAATTCCAGAGATTAGGGCCAAGACTGCAAAAGGCATGACCATCAATGGTGGTGTGAAAGAAGGGACAAGATGGACAAAAGACCAGAATTGGAAAAAGCAGAGTTCTCGGAGGGTTGTTGGACTGGAGGAGATTACAGAGATAAGGAGGGGCTCGGCCACGGAGGGATTTGAACATAAGGAAGAGAATTCTCTGGCTATGACTGGATAGACGATTGGGTCAATGGAGGAGAGGCATTGGAAGTAGATGGTGTGGTCAACCATGTCAAAGGCTGCAAAGAGATTGAGAAGGACCATAGTCACAGAGTGTGACATTTGTGACTGATTAAGGCTGTTTCAGTTTCAGGATCCCCCTTGGTCAGTACAGTTCAGCTACTCACACTTGAGTCAATCATGTCGTTCTGGGTCACCATTGTTAAGAAAGGGACAGATGAGTCCAAACTCAAAAGTATAAGAATTGGAGCATTTCCCAAGTTAACTCAAACTGGTTCAATTCATCTACTTCAGGTTCAGATACAGTTTGATACAGTCCTCCATTCATCCCTAATAATTAACACAGAAAGTGCTGGAAATATTCAGCAGGTCTGGCAGCATCTGTGGATAGAGAAGTAGAGTTAATGTTTCAGTTCGGTGACCTTTCATTAGTTCAGGTCACCAACCTGAAACATTAACTGCTTCCCAGACCTGCTGAGTATTTCCAGCATCTGCAGTATTTTGCTTTTACTCCATGCATCACTGATTGGTAAGAGAACTCTGTCACTTTATCTGCAACTAGCGCATGTAAAAGTCCTGTGTTGGTAAAGATTAAAATTGAATACTCCCAAGAATTTATTATTACAACACATCTGGCAAATTAATATAGTGATTTAAACATTCCTGTGACATTTCTATAGGCCATATTGAGTTTAATCTCAATGTAATCTCTGATCAGTAATGCTGTTTTGTACCAGTTGAATGCTGCCATGGTTTGCATACAGCAATGAGAGCCAAATGCTGCTGGGGTAAAAAGCTAGTTAATGGCATGGAGAAATTTTAAATACAATCCTTATTCTTATGGGACAATTAAACCCTATGAATTATATTAACCATGTCCAAAATGTTATGAGCTTTCCCATTATGCTTTCTTCAGACTTGTAAAACCATCAGCTGATATGATCAAAAAACCTATTTTGAAAGTGTTCTGCAACTTTTCTCCTGATAAAGCTGGGCTGTGTTGGAATTAGCTTTTTAGGAACGTTATTATTAAATAGAAACTAGTTGCAATTTGCTATAACACTAGAATTATTTTTCAAGGAATTTTGATGAAATTTCTTCCAGATTTTAGTCATGGAAAAGCAGACTGTTTTTTAAAATTATTATAATTAAGTTTAAATACTACAGATCTGTTTAGCCCTGTGCCATTTCTAATTTTGTTCCTGATGTATATCAGGAGGTAATGAAAAATGTTTACAGAGTAGAGTTGGATTCTTACATATTGTCAACATGTTCTGTACCATATTAGTTGCAGGGAATGAAAGCCAAGGTAGGGTTTTGTTCTCAGTTGTCAATCTTTGAGACAATACTCTAGTATCCAAAATCTAAGGTTATGATAAATAATTGAGAATGTGAGATTCATTGTAATACCATGCAAGTGGTCGCCTCTTTCATTCATGTATCACATATTGTTTCTGCTATGTTATTACTTCCAAAATGGTCTTGCAGCAGGAGAGACCTAAAATTTAGGGCCCCAAAATAGTAAGAGCCCTGTCCTAGAGCACAGATCAATGAATCACAGATGGACGTCAGTTCACCTAATTTGTTGTGCTCTAGATTTTCTGGCTATTAAAATTACAAGTGTCACATTTTGAGGGCTTAACTCTAATGGTGACTACAAATGTGTTTCTGGCTCACTTCCAAACTATAAACTTAAATTTAATTCGATTTCAAGTATGATGTAAAACTTTTCTTAGAAACCAATTGCTGACCAGCCATTAAGCCCAAAATGTGCGGCAATCTGTAACCATAGCAGGGTTGTTGTGATGCAAGACTCTAATGTAGTAAAGTTATTGGGAGGGTTCACATTTGTATAGAGAAGGGCTTTTCCAATTGCAGAACAATTTTATATGTTACAGTTCACCGACCCTCTAGCTTTTAACTTTGAAATGTTTGACAGGTACTGCCTATCAGCTGACTTTCGCCTCCTGTACATCTTCACACTGTTCCTTATGGCCTTCAGTTGTCATGGACCGTTCTTCCTGAACTGCCTCTCGAAATCCTGTCACATAACAATTCTCCCTAACTTTAAAAGCATTCTCAAACTCTTTTTAACTGCCATCTCTCTAATTCTAAACCTCGATCAGAGGCCAGTCAGTGGCCCTCCAGTTAGGAAGCAGCAGCAGGATGCCATGGCAGGTAAGTGAGGGAGAGGATGCCCCAAAATGGAGGCACCCTCCCTCCAACTTCTTTAACTTCAGCAGCCGGCCACCACTGTGAGGGAGATCCCCTGTACAGTGTGACCTGCGGCTGCTGCTGCACCCAGGTAGGCAGGGAGGGCCTCCAAGCCTGCCTGGAGCACTAGGCCCCACTGCAACCACCCACCCCCCCACCCCCCGCAGATCTGACACTAGGAGGCTGCTGCAGGAAGTTAAATTGCCCCCCGCTGCCTGTTGGATGCTGGAGGCGGACTGGAAAATCCCAGTCAGCCTCCAACAATTGGCCTTAAGTGGCTATTAGTTAGCTGAACTGGCTACCCACTGCTGCCTCCCCCATCAGGAAAATGGCCCATGGGCGGGATGGAGCCGGGGAACCGGCAAGCGGCGCAAAATTCCATACCAGCCTGCCTCCATCCTCAGCCCTGGTGGGGCCTTAAAATCCTCCCCCATATGTTTCCTGGGCGGCACACTGGTGCAGTGGTTAGCACCGCAGCCTCTCAGCTCCAGCGACCCAGGTTCAATTCTAGGCACTGCTTGTGCGGAGTTTGCAAGTTCTCCCTGTGACCGCGTGGGTTTTCGCCGGGTGCTCCGGTTTCCTCCCACAGCCAAAGACTTGCAGGTTGATAGGTAAATTGGCCATTGTAAATTGCTCCTAGTGTAGGTAGGTGGCAGTGCAATATAGGGACAGGTGGGGATGTGGTAGGAATATGGGATTAGTGTAGGATTAGTATAAATGGGTGGTTGATGGTCGGCACCGACTTGGTGGGCCGAAGGGCCTGTTTCAGTGCTGTATCTCTAAATAAATAAAATAAATAAATAAGCAGAAAGCCTTATTTGAGGCAGTGTCATTTTGGGCTCCTTTTCGATACTGGTGAGACTGGTAATGAGAGATCATAACTGAATGTTCACCATCTTGGTGGGTGGGCTGGAAGGACCTGAAGAAAGGAGATAAAAGACAAAGAAGAACTTGCAAAAAAAATCTGAACTATAAATATTTTGTGGTCCACTGAAAAAATACATTCACATCTAAATTTATTTATGTTCTCACTCCACTAATATCACGAGACTTAAAGATAGTTTTAATTTAAAAGTGATCTGTTCATGTCTAGAAAAATGTTTATGGTAGGCTGGGAGTTTGTCAATAGTGTAAACATATTTGCAACCACAAAATTTTGATTCGTAGTCTAATAAATAATCCAAAAGGCCGTCTGAAAGAATGGCAGCAAAGTGGAAAGGGCCCAGTTTTCCCGCCAGCTGTTATGGGCAGTTGCGTGGTGTCTGGAACAGTTTAGGCTGTATTCCAATGGCAGTGATTACTGAGTGGCACCACTACCACCAGTGTACAGTTAGGCGTGTGCAAAAGAGACCAACAAGTCTGGCACTTAGCAAAATGATCATGCTAGAGTACGTACTTTTACCTAAGTCCTTAAAAGAAAGAGGACTCAACCCAGATAGACCATTCACAAATGCCTGAGTATGTCAGCTTTATATAATCGCATTCCAGCAGTGTCAGACAAGGCATGATGCTTTCTGCTTATCATTTTGTCTGCCATAATTTCTTGCATAACTGCAATACATACATTTAAATACATTTATAAGAATAAATCTCCTTGTTTGCAAAAGATTTTGCTTTCATATTGATTCCTACTTACATATTTGCACATTTTATGATGTTTTGCCTCATTGACTTAACTGAGATTTACACGAGCACCACAAGCATTTGAAAATGGGGGGGAAAAGAAATTACCTGAGATTTGAACTGAGTTCCATATAAGAACATAAGAATTAGGAGCAGGAGTAGGCAATTCAGCCCCTCGAGCCTGCTCTGCCATTCAATACGATCATGGCTGATCTCATCTTTGCCTCAACTCCACTTTCCGACCCGTTCTCCACAACCTTTCAACCCATTTCTAATTAAAAATCTGTCTCTCTCCTCCTTAAATTTACCCAATGTCCCGGCATCCACCACACTCTGGGGTAGTGAATTCCACAGATTCACGACCCTTTGAGAGAAGTAATTTTTCCTCGTCTCTGTTTTAAATCTGCTACCCCTTATCCTAAAACTATGACCTCTCGTTCTAGATTGCCGCATAAGAGGAAATATCCTCTCTACGTCTACTTTGTCAATCACCTTAATCATCTTATATACCTCAATTAGATCTCCTCTCATTCTTCTAAACTCTAGAGAGTAAAGGCCTAAACTGCTCAATATCTGTTCATAAGACAAACCCCCCATCTCTGGAATCAATCTAGTGAACCTCCTCTGCACTGCCTCCAATGCAACTACATCCTTTCTCAAGTGGGCGGCACAGTGGTGCAGTGGTTAGCACCGCAGCCTCACAGCTCCAGTGACCCGGGTTCGATTCTGGGTACTGCCTGTGTGGAGTTTGCAAGTTCTCCCTGTGACCGTGTAGGTTTTCGCCGGGTGCTCCGGTTTCCTCCCACAGCCAAAGACTTGCAGGTTGATAGGTAAATTGGCCATTATAAATTGCCCCGAGTATAGGTAGGTAGTAGGGGAATTGAGGGAAGGTGAGGATGCGGTAGGAATATGGGATTAATGTAGGATTAGTATAAATGGGTGGTTGATGGTCGGCACAGACTCGGTGGGCTGAAGGGCCTGTTTCAGTGCTGTATCTCTAAATAAATTTTTTAAAACTGTACGCAATACTCCAGGTGCGGTCTCACTAATACCTTGTACAATTGCAGCAACACTTCCCTACTTTTATACTCTTATTCCTTTAGCAGTAAATTCCAAAATTCCATTTGCCTTCCTTATCACCTGCTGTACCTGCAAAATAGTTTTCTGCGATTCGTGCATGAGGGCAATCCGATTCCTCTGCACCGAAGCACTCTGAAGTTTCTCTCCATTTAGATAATCATTTGCCTTTCTATTCTTCCGACCAAAATGGATACCTTCACACTTATCCACGTTAAAATCCATCTGCCAGATTTTGGCCCATTTATCTAATCTATCCATATCCATTTGTAAATTTCTTATTTCTTTATTGCAACTTACTATCCCACCTATTTTAGTGTCATCTGAAAATTTGGCTATAGTACCTTCTATCCCTGCATCCAAGTCATTAATATAGAATGTAAATAGTTGGGGCTCGAGGACCGAACCCTGTGGCACCCCATTAGTTACATCTTGCCAACCAGAAGAGGACCCATTTATCCCGACTCTCTGTTTTCTGTTGGTTAGCCAATCCTCTATCCAAGCCAATAAATTGCCCCTAACCCCATGTGAACTTACCTTGTGTATTAACCTTTTGTGCCGCACCTTATCAAATACCTTCTGGAAGTCCAGATAAACTACATCTACAGGATCCCCATTAGCCACTTTGCTTGTTGCAGCTTCGAAGAACTCTAGCAAATTAGTCAAACACGATTTACCCTTCATAAAACCATGCTGACTCTGGTGGATTGCATTTTTACTTTCTAAATGTCCTGTTATTACTTCCTTCATAATGGATTCCAACAATTTCCCAATGACAGATGTTAAACTAACTGGTCTATAGTTTCCTACTTTCTGACTCCCTCCCTTTTTGAATATGGGCGTTACATTAGCTTTTTTCCAATCCACTGGAACCTTTCCCGTATCCAGAGAATTTTGGAATATTATAACCAATGGATCCACTATCTCCGCTGCCACTTCCTTTAAGACCCTAGGATGTAGGCCGTCAGGACCTGGGGACTTGTCTGCCTTCAACCCCAATAGTTTGCTCAGTACTTTTTCCCGAGTGATGATGATTGTTCTAAGTTCCTCCCTTTCTATAACCTCTACATTACCTGGTACTATTGGGATGATACTAGTGTCCTCCACCGTGAAAACTGAGGCAAAATACTCATTTAGTGTCTCTGCCATTTCTGTGTTCCCTTCTATTAACTCCCCAGTCTCATCCTCCAACAGACCAACATTCACTTTAGCTACTCTCTTCCCTTTTATATACTTATAGAAGATTTTGCTATCTGTTTTTATATTTTGTGCTAGTTTTCTTTGATAATTTACCTTTGCACTTTCTATTACTTTTTAGTAACCCTTTGTTGATCTTTAAAAGTTTCCCAATCTTCCAGCCTGCCACTGGCCTTTGCAAATTGGTATGCCTTAGTTTTTGTCTTTATGTTATCCTTAACTTCCTTGCTTAGCCATAGATTTTTTTTCCCCCTCCTAGAATCTTTCTTCGTCTCTGGAATATATTTTAGTTGGGATAAATTGAATATCTCCTTAAACATCTGTCACTGCTTGTCAACTGTCCTACCTTGTAGTCTTCCTGCCCAGTCCATTAGGGCCAAATCTGTCCTCATGCCTATATAATTACCTTTGTTTAACTTCAGAACGCTCGTGTGGGACTCCAGCTTCTCGCCCTCAAACTGAATTTGAAATTCTAGCATGCTATGATCACTTTTCCCTAGAGGATCCTTAACTATGAGATCATTAATTAATCCCACCTCATTACACAATACCAAATCTAGAATAGCCTGCTCCCTGGTTGGTTCCAGAACATATTGTTCCAAAAATCAATCTCTAATACATTCAATGAACTCTCCCTCGAGGCTAGCCTTGCCAATTTGACTAATCCAGTCTATATGCATATTAAAATTACCCATGATTATTGCTGTACCTTTCTTACAAGCCCTCAGTATTTCCTGGTTTATACTGTGCCCCGCTGCGGAACTAATGTTTGGGGACCTGTAAATTGCTCCCACTAGTGACTTCTTTCCCTTGCCATTTCTTATTCCTACCCAGACTGATTCTACGCCTTGATCTCTAGTGCCTATATCATTTCTCACTACAGCACTGATCTCTTCCTTCACTAACAAAGCTACACCACCTCCTTTTCCTTCCTGTCTATCCTTCCAAAATACTGAGTACCCTTGGATATTCAATTCCCAAACCTGGTTTCCCTGCAACCACGTCTCAGTAATCACCACTAAATCATACCCATTCATCTCTATTTGGGCTGTTAACTCATTTATTTTATTCCGAATGCTTCGTGCATTCAAATACAAAGCCTTTAAGTTTGTTCTATTATTAAATTTCCTTACTCTTGTACAATACCTTGGTGCAATATGACGTTCACACGTTCTGTCCCTTACTTTTATTTCCTGGTAACAATCAGCCTCACCACTAACCTGCACTCCTACCTTCTCCTTTAACTTCCTGTTTTTCCATGCAACTGAACCCTCCCCCCCCACTATTTAGTTTAAAGCCCTATTTACAGCCCGAGTTATGCGATTCACCAGGACTCTGGTCCCAGCATGATTCAGGTGGAGCCCGTCCCATCGGAACAGCTCCCTCCTTCCCCAGTACTGGTGCCAATGTCCCATCAATTTGAACCCATTTCTCCCACACCAATCTTTGAGCCACGCATTTACCTCTTTAATCTTATTGACCCTTTGTCAATTTGCTCGTGGCTCAGGTAGTAATCCGGAGATTATTACCTTTTTGGTTCTGCTTTTTAATTTAGCCCCTAGTTGCTCATATTCCCTCATCAGAACCTCTAATCTCGTTCTACCTATATCGTTGGTACCTATGTGGACCACGACAACTGGATCTTTCCCCTCCCACTCCAAGTTCCTCTGCAACCCCGATGAGATATCCTGAACCCTGGCACCAGGTAGGCAACAGAGCCTTTGGGACTCTCAACCCTGGCCACAGAGAACAGTGGCTATGCCCCTAACTATACTATCCCCCATTACGACTACATTTCTCTTTTCTCCCCCCACTTGAATGGCTCCCTGTACCACGGTGCTGTGGTCAGTTTGCTCATCCTCCCTACAGTCCCTGCTTTCGTCCACACACGGAGCAAGAATCTCGAACCTGTTGGGCAAGGACAATGGCTGAGGCTTCTGAAGCACAACCTCCTGGATCCCTCTACCTGCCTCACTCGTAGTCACACTCTCCTGTCACTGACCACTGGCCGAATTCAAGGTAGTTAATCTAAGGGGTGTGACTGCGTCCTGAAACACAGTGTCTAGGTAACTCTCCCCCTCCCTGATGTGTCGCAGTGTCTGAAGCTGAGACTGCACTTCATCAGCTCTGAGCCGGAGTTCCTTGAGCAGCCAACATTTGCTACAGATGTTTTCACCAGGAACCACAATGGGGTCCACCAGCTCACACATCACCTGGTCCTGCATCTCTATTTTATTTAATTAGATTTTAATTTGTTATTTAAATTTCCGACTGGTCTTTAGTTTTTTTTTAATTCGCTTTAGTCTTTAGTTTATATACTTATAAATCAATCAAGTCTTACTCTATGTTGATTCAATTAAATTAAATTAAAAACTTATCTGCTATGTTAACAGTCAGATTAATTACATAATCTGCTGAATAGTCAAAACATTTTTAGTCCATATTGTGCAACTAAGAGAGGAGTGGTATATAAGAAAATGTGAAGTGTTAACTTCTACTCCTTTCTGTATATTGAATCAAAAAGACCACAGTAAGTGACAGAGCACATGGTGGTGTCCTGCTCAGCTCCAAGGGGACTCAGTTCTCAATAAGTTAATCATAAGAACAGTCTTGCAGCCCCATAACCACAGGAGGCTTTGAGCTAATTCTAGGAACAAAAGAGGGTCTAATGCAATAAAAAGCCAGCGGCAGCAGTGACCATTTTATTCACAGAACATGCACTTTTGGTAGCTGTTGTGAGGGCAGTGAATTAGAGCAGTTATGGAACATGATGGGGTGGTCACACTTGAATTGTAAACACATCAAGTGTTCCCAACACTAAATTGGTAACTATGCTATCTGATGGGCAATAAAAGATCAGTGGGCTTTTTGTTGACATGAAAGTATATTTTTAAAAAATGAAAATGAAGAGATGTGCCTGGCTTCATGAAAAGTCTTTTCTGCTTCCTTCAATGGCTCAATGGATGAATGAACTATGATATTTAGTCGCACAAACCAGGAAGGACCCAGATTTCATCCGTGGTCTGTTCTGAGTTAGTTGATCTCAGATGAGGTAGTGGTAAGGGAGCTAAAAATGCCATCAGTGTTCCTGAATGAAGATGAGAAAAATCAGTTTTTTCTGCTGGTGTGCGGATATCAGATGAGAACAGGATAGGGCTCAACTGTGCTTTTCCTCCCTACTGCTGAATTGCTAGACTCACAGAATCACAGCTTGAAGAGAAATACCTTCACAGGGGCGACTGCTTACAGGTGAAGAGAGAATTATATTAATGAAAAATTGTACAGTAAAGCATTTCTCTGAGCAGAGATGAGCTGTGAGTTATCATGATTATTGGGAAAATTCATCAATCCTTTACTCCCAGCAAGAATGAAGGGAGTGCAATCTGGAGATTTGATACTATAGTATTGTAATCTTGCCTCTGTCTCATGAGATTGGCAAAATCACCCTGTCAATGTGATTCACATCACTTTTTAAGCAAACTGGAAAGGATTGTTAATAAAGATGAGGCCCCTAAATATAACAGTTGCTTGAACAATTGAAGAAATCTTGTTTCCATTTCCTCTCAGTTCTCATGTTCATGCATACTGATCATTTAGATAATAAAATCAAATTGGTTAAAAGTGCACTAGTTAATTAATGCAGCATTGTTCTCTGATCAATGCTATGTAAGCCTCTTTAGTGTTCGCCAATGAGTTTTACTTTAAATGGTTTAATGCTTTTGTTAAAATAGTAGAAGCTTTGTATAAACGCATTCAAGTGTTAATAATATTGCACTTTATGATTTTAATCCACAGTTTTGATGCTAACTTTTTTTTTGTTGCAATATATGATAAGACAAAAATATTTAAACCATATTCTCAAGATCTGTAGTAGATGCAGCATGTAACAGATTCCAGTGCAGCCTTTGCAAAACCTGTGAGTGAGACTTTGTCTTTTAAAGCTATTTTCTCTCAAACTTTTTTGAAGTTGCAACTTCAGTGGGCAAGAAATTGTGTGGCTCGTAGGCCTTCACCAGTGCTGTACTCAAACTAGCAGCTGATAGGTGTATGATTTTCAGCCCCTTTCAACAATGTGAGGAAGCACGTGGTCTCTTCTTGACAGGATGAATGACATAGGCACTCAGCCAATAAGAAAGTGTGGGTATCCCATCAGTGACCCTTCATCAGAACCTGAGCTGAAACATTAACTCTGCTTCTCTCTCCACAGATGCTGCCAGACCTGCTGAGTATTTCCAGCATTTCTTGTTTTTATTTCAGATTTCCAGCATCTGCAGTATTTTGTTTTTATAACAGCCTGCATGTGTTGTGCCTTGTTTGTTGAGAATTGGACAGCCAATTGGCAAACTGGATCTGTGGTTTCATTGTTCCATCCTCCAGTTTGTCGAAATGCTGCACCAGGGATTATTGAATATTGAAATCTGATTGGCTGAAAGATGTCTTCAGCTGCCCTTTACTGAAAATAGTTTGGAAGCTTTATCATTTGAACACAAGAATTGAGGGAGCAAGTATTTTGTGTTAAAAATAGAAATAAAATGAAATGAAGGTGTGATTAAGCAGGAATGATGTTTTTTGGAGTATGACAATTTGAGATACATATATCTCTTATGACCATAGATTTACGTGGTAAGTGTGTTTTAGAACCAGTTAGACCCCAGAAAGAAGCTGCCTTTCCTGCTAAACTTCAAATTAGATACTGAAGCATAGCAGTTGCACGTTGTAGGCAGGTTATTTGATGTAGATTAATCAGGATATAGGAGTTTTATTCTAGAAGCTAATCAAATCCTTTGAAAGACGACTGTTATTTACTCTGGCTCATATCAGTCAGACAAAAGAATGGTTTCAATTACTAACAAGAGCCAAAATATGGAAGCTTAAAGACAAATGCATTAAATTCTAAATGGGCAAGCCATAAAGGGAACTTTATTCTCCAAAGTTGAAATATTTCTAGTTTAAAAGTATTGGTAGCTATACAAGTATAGGCAAAAGATGGGATTTCAATCACTGTCAGGTGTCAAAAACAAATGCCACATCAGATTCCCCAGTGACGACTGTTTAGGCCTTATCTACTTAAGAATTAGAAACAGTTAACATCTTAATTGCTTTACTATTGAGAAGATTTAGTTTGATCATCAAAGGACCCTGCTTTATCAAAGTAAAGACAGGCATATGATTAGGAACCTGCTCTATCTTTCCCAGTTCCCTGCTTTGTCCACCCTCTGTCACATCAGACAGTCAAGAGGGACTTCATGAAATCATCTCCAAATGATGCTTCATCACTCTGTCAAAAGCTACCAGAAGGAACTGTGAAGATTTCAGACTTTGTGTTTTTAAATAGTTAAGTATTGTGTAAATCAAGTATTGTACTGAGTATCTTGATGTGTCTAACTGATTCGTTGCATAATTTTGGAAACAAATCTATTAATTGTAGACAGAATGTAAGGGTCTAGCATTGTGACATATACTACCTTTTAAAGTAGATAAACAAAAGTCTTTGACATCCCACGTGGTTTTTCATGTATTATATTGTAATTAAGGGGTAATTATTAGTTCTGTGGCACGTAATCCCATTTATAGCATGCATAAGGGTGCAGATTTCAGTTCATAGAGACTTGGGCTGCTTATGGAGTCAGTTTTTTTGTTGTGAACGCACATTATAAATATTTTGGGAGAAAGCACAATCTGTAACAATATGTGCTTGCAAAGAAATGTGAGGATTGCCCAAAAACTGGGTGGGGAGACTCCATCTCCTCCTCAAATTTGGCAAGAGAGTGGATTATGTATTCATTTAATCTGAAAATTTGTGAGTGAATATTCAGTGGGATAGCAGCTGGATTGGAATCTTGGAGCTGCCTGCTTTACTACAGTTGCTAGTTTGCAATTGAATAGTGGAGTGCTTCACCAAACTACATCACATTCATAACCAATATAACCATTCCTTTCTTCCTTTGTGAAATATGTTGTATATTATATAGGTGATATATAAATGCAGATTGTTAAAGAGTATGGAACAGGAAAAGCTTGTTCTGTAATCAAGCCTACTGCTTGCAAAAGACCATCTGAATTTTGCAGTGTTGAGACCTCTCTCCAATGTATTTAATCTCCTAAAGGGACTTTACAACAACATGTAAACATCGGAACATAGTAGCGGGAGTAGGCCATTCAGCCTGTCGAGTGTGCTCCGCCATTCAATTAGATCATGGCTGATCATTTACCTCAACACCACTTTCCTGCATTATCCCCATATCCCTTGATGTCATTAGTATCTAGATATCTATTGATTTCTGTCTGGAACATGCTCAATGATTGAGCTTCCACAGCCCTCTGAGGTAGTGAATTCCATAGATTCACCACCCTCTGAGTGAGAAAATCCCTCCTCATCTCAGTTTTAAATGACATCCCTTATTCTGAGACTATGTCCCCTGATTCTAGACTCACCAGCCAGGGGAAACATCTTATCTACATCCACCCTGTCACGACCTGCAAGAATTTTGTAAGTTTCTTCGAAACTTTAGAAAATACAGGCCCAGTTTCCTCAATCTCTCCTCATAAAACAATCCCGCCATCCCAGGGATTAGTCTGGTGAACTTCTGTTGCACTCCCTCAATGGCAAGTATATCCTTCCTTAGATGAGGAGACCAAAACTGTACACAATACTCCTGGTGGAATTTAAGTTCAATTAATTCATACAAAAAAAAACCTGGAATTGATAGCTAGTCTCAGTAGTGGTACCATGACACTATCATCGATTGTCATAAAAACCCATCTAGTTCACTAATGTCCTTTAGAGAAGAAAATCTGCCGTCCTTACCTGGTCTGGCCTGCATGTGACTCCAGACCCACAGCAATGTGGTTGACTTTTAACAGTCCTCTGAAATGGCGTAGCATGCCACTCAGTTCTTAAGGGCAACTAGGGATGGGCAACGAATGTTGGCCTTTCTAGTGACGCCCGCATCCCATGAAAAAATTTTTTAAAAAGCTCTTTTTAAAGAATAAGATAGTAATACTTGCAGTTATATAATGTATCAAATTCAATACCTCAAAGCACTTTACAGAATTTATTGAACTATAGTGACTGTTATGAGGATAAAAATGCCAGCCTTTCTATGCCAGTAGCTTCTCACATTTATGAGACAAATGACCAATTAATCTGTTTTTCATGATGTTGGTTGAGTGAGGAATATGGTCAGACCACTCAGAACACAACATGCTTTTCTCCAAATGTTTGTGTGGGATGCTTAATGTCCGCCTGAATAGATAGGTAAGAGGTTTAACGTCCAATGGATAATATGAATGCAGAATTTCCTCATTGCACAGAAATGCCAAAAAAGTTAATCAAAATGGTATCCATTACTATGGATGGGCATCTATTCCACACAAATTGTATGTGTGTGTGTACGTGTGTGAGAGAAAGAAGGATGAAGAATATTGTTTTGATAGCAAGTCTTGCTTGAGACTTGAAAATCTACTGGTGTCCTTCAATTCTGCAATTACAATTTCAGTTGTATGTTGCACTTGCATGCACATTATCCACGCCTTTCAGCATTTTGGATTTGTGGTGCTCTCAATCTTTTTTTCTTCTCCAATCAAAACAAGTTCATCTTTGCAAGCCTCATCTCATTATATAGAGTATAAAGAAGAGAAAACTGTGATTGACTGTTGATAAAAAGAATAACATTATCACCAACTGAGCCTGAATTCTGCACACTACCAATTGCCGTATGCTGCCATATACTATCATTGACTGTCATGCACTATTGTATTCTAACACTGAGAGTTTTGGTTTGCTATATACTTTAATATTTTAAAATTAGCAATTCTCCTGGGCTGGATAGATTATCATCCGGACAGTGAGAGTGACTGCCCTGACTTCAAGGCAGCATTTGACCGAGTATGGCATCAAGGAGCCCTAACCAAAACTTGAGTCAATGGGAATCAGGGAATACTCTCCGCTGGTTGGAGTCATACCGAGTACTAAGGAAGATAGTTATGGTTGTTGCAGGTCAATCATCTCAGTCTTGGGGCATCAGTGCAAGAGTTCCTCAGGGTAGTGCCCTAGGCCCAACCATCTTCAACTGCTTCATCAATGACCTTCCCTCCATCATAAGGCCAGAAGTGGGGATGTTCACTGATACTTGCACAATGTTCAGCATTTGCGACTCCTCAGATACTGCAGCAGCCCCTGTCCATATGCAGCAAGTCCTGGACAACATCCAGGCTTGGGCTGATAAGTAGCAAGTAACGTTTGTGCCACTCAATTACCAGGTAATGCCAATCTCAAACAAGAGAGGATCTAACCATCTCCCCTTGATGTTCAATGGCATTTTCATTGCCAAATCCCCCATTATCAACATCCTGGGGGGGACCAATGGCCAGAAACTGAACTCGACCCACTACATAAATACTGTGGCTACAAGAGCAGCTCAGAGGCTGAGAATTCTGTGGCGAGTAACTCTCACTTCCTGTCTCCTCATTGCCTGCCCAACATCTACAAGGCACAAATTGGGTGCAGCTCCAATAACCCTCAAGAAGCTCGACACAGTCCAGGACAAAGCAGACCACTTGATTGGCACCCCATTCACCACCTTCAACATTCACTCTCTTCACTCTGCAACTGTAACACCCAGACGAAGGTTCTGTAAATAGTTTACTTTGTACTGTGTATAATAGTTTACCTATAATAAACCTGTTTGAGATCTTCAGCATAACTGTACTCCACACATCTTATTTATGTTGCATCAGACGACATAAAGACCTCATGCCAACTCAAGTTGCTCATTACTGCTCCAGGGTTTGGCAAAAGTACTGAGCAGATGGACTTATGTGATGCAATTGGATAAAATGCATTCTATTTTTGTTAAATAAAAATCAGAATGTAAACTATAGTAAATCTGCCTTCATAATAGCAAACAGTATGAAATATGTCTTGTGCCAAGTGAAGTTGCCAGAAAGTTTTAGGTTTCTTTTCATTCATTTTGTTGGAAAATGAAACTGATTCAGAGTTACTTCTGCAGGTGATTGTGCCACAGCTTTGGTGCTATACAGAATCTGAAACATCTGTGCGGCCATAACCAAGTGAAAACCTGAGAGAAAAATAAATTCTGGGCCACATTTTGAAATGTGCTGCCTCCTGAAAAAGTCAGCTGACTTGCAGTATGAGGGTGGTATAGTGTCATTACCAGCTCAGAGTGCTGATGGTTTGTTCATGCAGGAAGCACAGTACACACCCATCTATATAAAAGTGCTCCAGAGATGATAAAATAGATTTGGGTAACAAAGATTTTTGACACTTCAAAGAACATAGCCAAAGGGTTCAATTGGTTTGGCAACTCTTTACATGTGGATAAAGTTACAATGTTATAACGCTGAACCATACAGCTCAGGACAGGTCCAAATTTTAGCCCTTACCTATTTTCAGTTAGTTATTAGCTATACAAGTCCTAAGTTGACCTCTGTCCCCTTGTTAGGAAAAGAGAAAATCAACCAGGGTTTCCATTCCTTTTCACTGTTTAGTTTCTTCCAACAATAACAATAATGACTTTTATTTATAAGGCACCCTTAAACATCAAACATCCTAAGGTGCTTTACAGGAGCATTATAAACCAAACTAGGACACTGAGCCACATAAGGCGATATTAGGTCAGATGACCAAAAGCTTGGTCAAAGAGATTGGTTTTAAGTTGTGTCTTAAAAGAGGAAAGCAAGTAGAGAGGTGGAGAGGTGTAGGGAGGGTATTCCAGAGCTTAGGGCCTCGGCAGCTGAAGGCATGACCTGCAATTGTGACTTTCTGGATATGATTAGATAGATAGGAATGGAAGCAAGCGAAAGCAGTGCCACCCAGCTGGATGACAGTGGAGAGGTATTGGAGGAGGATGGTGTGGTTCGCTGTCTCAAAGGCTGCAGACAGGTCGAGAAGGACGAGGAAGGCAGGTTTATCTTTGTCACAGTCACATAGGATGTCATTTGTGGCTTTGATCGCTGTTTTGGTACTGTGGCGGGGTGGAAATCTGATTGGAGAGATACAAACATCAAGTTACAGGAAAAATGGGAATGGATTTGGGAGGCGACAACACATCCAGGGACTTTGGAGAGGAAAGGGAGGTTGGAGATGGGATGGTAGTTTGCCAGGTCAGTGGGGTCTAGGGTTGTTTTTTGAGGAGAAGGGTGATGATGGCAGATTTAAAGGAGAGAAGGACAATACCTGAAGAGAGAGAAATGTAAACAATGTTGACATGCATGGAGACCAGGAGGGAGTTAATCTCTTAATTGTATATCAATTGTTTGATTATATGTGTTAATTAGGGTCTTACGTGAGCGCTGTTAACCAGACACTTACCAAGACTGATGAAGGGTTTGAATGAGGAGCTACATGCTTGTTATCCTTTTATTCTGTACAATAAATGTGAAACTGAGTAAAGATAGGCTCCAGCATTATCCTTTCATAACTAGCTTTCTGGAGTTTAACGTGGTAACAGAGGATGGTTGCCTAAAGCTGAAGGTTGGAAACTAGCATTTTTTTTTACATAGGAAACTAAAATCTCTCTAGCTATTGTGGAATATATGGCAGAAAGCCAGTGTAAATTGTCAGGGTATGATTACCCTCCAATGTTCTGAGCTGAACCATATGACAGTAGAAGAATGTGGACATGGGCTACGTCCCTACCAAAAGTAAAATCGGAAGTAAAATGTTTTGTGAATTGGATGCTCATCAGTTGGATACTGATGGAGGGTTGGATCTTCAGTTAGAATTATTGGTTGCAATTTACAAGACAGATGACCTATTGAATGCATATGAGGCATGGTCAGACTTTGATAGATTTCAGAAAACAGATGGTTATTTAACGGAGGAATATATCTTGGACTTTAACAGACTGTATAGAAGATTGAGGAAATTCAATTTGGAGATCCCTGGTTCAGTGCTAGCATTTAAATTGCTAGATTGTGCTAGGGTGTCACATATGGACAGGTTCCTGGTTCTAACTGGGGTTCAGTTCTTGGACAAAGACTCCCCATTGGATCTAATGTCTGCTGCCTTAAAGTAATTCCTGGGGAAAGTCATTTCCTGCAGTGGTTGCTGAAATGCTGCATAAAATCTTAGCTGACCTGTCAAACTGCAGGTTACAGCTGCCCTGGCATGGGCAGTTCATGCAAAGAATTCATTTCAGATGGTTGGAGGATATAGTCCCTATCAATTGGTCTATAGGCGGAATCCCAAATTTCCTTCTGTACTGTACTGCTCTAGAAGCTACGACAATTAGTTCCATTTTTTCTGCACATTTGAATGCTTTACAGGCAGGGAGATGGGATTTCACCGAGGCTGAGATCTCGGAGAAAATTCAGAGAGCTCTGAGGAATCATGTAAGGCCATCTGAGGCAAAATTTAATTCAGGAGATTTGGTGGTATTATAAAAGAGAGGGTCATAGGGATTGGAAGGGCCCTGGTAAGGTAATCGGTCATGATGATAAGACAGCAGTTATCAAGGATGGAAATCAAACTGTTAAGGTTCATTCCTCGGGGTTGATTACAAAATCTCAGAATCTGAGCAGTTGTTAGAGGGAAACGATGCACTTTGTACCTCAAATACTCATGTGTTTTGTGATGAAGGTCCTGAGGAACAGAATACAGTAGATCAAAGCTTGCATAGTAATGTGAGCGATCATGATGCTTAGGAAAGAGCTATCACATCCAAAGGCCAATTGCCCCAAGTAGGTACTCAGGTGACATATGTTCCAGAAGGGTCTAATAAATGGAGGGACGTGCAGGAAAATCTACAGGCAAGTTTAAATATTGGTTAAATGTCAGGATGATGGCCAAGAAGCCAGAGCCATGGACTGGAAGAATGGGGTGAAAGAGTGGCGGGTAAAAAAGCGCAATGCAAGTTTTAATAGTGGGTTTGGAAGTGACTGTTGTGTAAAGAAGCGATCATGTACTGGAGAAATAGCCTTCGATAATGTGCAAGGGAGATTTTGTAGTCGTAGTCCCGAAAGACATCAAAGTGCTAATAGAGGCAGTAGTTTGAACAGATTCTCCAATAAACAAAAGCAAAAGAGCAGTCTCAGACTAGAAATAGAAGCAGATGACCGTGAAATTTTAGTGGCTGCCTATAAACTTGAGGATAAACGAATAAGAGAAGCAAAACTTAAGGAATTAGACAGTTGGAGAGAGTTTTGAGTTTATTCTGAGGTATCAGATAGGGGACAGTTAGCCTTGTCACATGGATGGATTTGTACTGAAAAAGTCCTTCTCGATGGAACTTAGAAGGCTAAAGTGAGGCTAGTTGGGAGGGGTTTTGAAGAGCGATACCGATAAGGGCGATACAATTGTTGGAGTGGACTCTCCCACAGCTGGTAAAGTAACCTTGAAAATCTTTTGGCCACATATTCATGGGCATATAGATCCATTGACATAAAAGCCGCATTTCTGCAAGGCGATACTTGTCAGAGAGAGATGTTTCTGAAACCACCTAAAGAGGCAACAGATACAGAATGAAAATTATGGAAACTGAACAAACGTGTCAATGGCCATAATGATGTTCCCAGGGTGTGCTATTTCTCGGTGAGATCTGTTTTGTTGAAAATTGGTTGTGTTCAACTAAAAGCCGATCCTGCAATATTTTATTGATATCATAAAGGGAAACTTTCAGGCATGTTCAGAGCTAGGGCAGTGGGAAGCATTAAAGGAAGCTTAGCTAGGTGGGCTAGAGGAAGGGAGGGACGCGGCAGAGCCAGCTGATCAGATGGGCTCAATCTTAGTGACAAAGAAGCCCATGAGCTCCTCACACTAATTGTTGGAGATGAGGGTGGAGGAGAGAGGGGAGAACGGTTTAAGAAGGCAGTTTGCAGTAGAGAAAAGAAGCCGGGGACTGTATTTGCATACCAGGATGATCATGGAATAGTGAGCAGTTTTAGCAGTTGGGAGCAGGATCCAATAGTGTTTTAGGTGATCCAGCCATGGTAGAAAGTAAACATGTGGATTTTGGGGGAGGGCAGGATCAGTCTTGACAGTGTTCCCCTTAGTAGTTGAATTGCTTAAACATAGTATCCAGGTTGAGACATGCAATTTGGTCACTTGTGCAAATTAGTGGAGAGCTAACGGTGCTTCTATATTCATAATCTAGCATGAATCTTTCTTCATGAGAAGAGGAGTGCAGGATATCAGAAAAAGAATGAATTGATAAAAGAGATTTGGAAAGTTGAGGGCTGGTTCACTGAAGTCAAGTAAACTATCTTGCTTTACAATACAATTGCTTATGGGACTAAGCTTAGTCCTGTGTAAATCGTGAAACTATTTATGGTGACTGTAAAGTGATTTCCTGAAATATAGGGCTTGATCCTTCTTAACAAAATCCGTTTTAAAATCATGTTGAACATCTGCTGTTTGTACCTGCCATCTGGTAGAGAAAATTGTCAATGCAATGACTGGCCTCCTGTATTCTCAATGGAAACTTGCCACCTTAGTCCGATACTAGCTTTAGTACAAGATGCACATCAGAACTGGACAGCTGTACTTTCAAGCTACAATGTTTAGGTTAGATTGACCTTAGTGAAGGAGTGACAGAACAGCCTTTTCCATTGGGATGATACGTTGGTTAAGCAATCATTAAATGGCTGAAGATTTTAGAAATCCAATGCATTTAAACATAAGAAAGCATAGTAAAAGAAAATTCTATTTAGTTAATCAAGCTTTGTCTTTCCACTGACTACGCAGTATTCTTCTCATACTAAATATATAAATGATTTTCCACTATATCTGTACTGTGTATCTATTGAAGATATACATTAGGAATTAATATAAATTAGATGTCAGTACAAATGGCATTCAGTTGGGCAGGATAGTAATATGTATTGTAATATGTGAGTAGTGATCGCAGCTGCGTTACCTGAACAAAGCAGCAGTTCGTTGAAGCAAAGCATTTGAAGGATAACAGAAGGGTGAATTAATGTGTACTATTAACATGGTAACTCAATACTGGCAATTGGCCTGGGAAGAGAAAATCTGAGTTTGTCTACCCTCTCCAGAGAATGGGGAGGGTGGTGGTGTCATGGGAGTACCTCCAGAGCCAGAGGGAAGGAAAATAATTCGCAAAATAGGGAACTAGCTACCTAAACTATCCAAAGAATTTCTTGCTCTTGCAGTATATGTTGTGATTTAAGAAAGGAAGAACTTGCACTTATATAGCACCTTTCACAACGTCAGGATGTCTCAAAGTGTTTTATCATAGAATGGTTACAGCACAGAAGGGTTTCTGCAAGAGCAACTCAGCCAGTCCCACTCACCTGTTCTTTCCCTATATCCCTGCATTTTCTTTCTGTGCAGGTGCTTATCCAATTCCCTTTTGAATGCCATGATTGAATCTGCCTCCACCTCCCTCTCAGAAAAAGCATTCCGAATCCTAACCACTCACTACGTAAAAAAGTTTTTTCCTCAAGTCCTTGCTGGTTCTTTTGCCAACCACCTTAAATCAGTGTCCTCTGCTTCTCAACCTTTCCGTTAATGGGAACAGTTCCTCTCAATCAGCTCTGTCTAGACCTCTCATGATTTTGAGCACTTCTATTAAGTCTCTCAACCTCCTCTTTAAGGAAAACAATCCCAGCTTCTCCAATCTGTCCACTTAACTGAAGTCCCTCGTCCATGGAACCATTCTCGTAAATCACTTCTGCACCCTCTCTAAAGCCTTCACATCCTTCCTAAAGTGTGGTGCCCAGGTTTGGATACAATACTCCAGTTGAGGCCAAACAAGAGTTTTATAAAGGTTAATCAGAACTTCCTGGCTTTTGTACTCTATATGCCTCTATTTATAAACCCCAGGATACTGTATGCTTAATTAACTGCTTTCTCAACCTGCCCTTCCACCTTCAATGATTTGTCCACATATACCCCCAGGTCCCTCTGCTGCTGCACCCCCTTTAGAATTGTACCCTTTATTTTACCTCTCCTTGTTCTTCCTATCAAAATGTATCACTTCACACCTCTGCTTTAAATTTCATCTGCCACGTTTTTGCCCATTCCACCAGCCTGTCTATGTGCCCTTGAGTCCATCACTATCCTCCTCACAGTTCACAATACTTCCAAGTTTGTGTCATCTGCACATTTTGAAATTGTGCCCTGCACACCCAAGCCCAAATTATTATTATTTATTAAGAAAAGCAGTCGTCTTAGAACTGGCCTCTGGGGAACCCCACTGTATACCTTCCTCCACTCTGAAAAATAACCCATCACCACTATTCTCTGTAACTCTCTTTACACCCATTGAAATACTTTTGAAGTGCAGTTGCTTAGAAAATGCAGCAGCCAATCTGCACACAGCAAACTCCCACAAACAGAAATGTGATAATAAGCAGAGAATATGGTGTTGGTTGACGGATAAATATTGACCAAGACACCAGGGATAACTCCCCTACTCTTCAAAATAGAGCCATGGGATGCTTTACAACCAGCAAAGGGCAGACAGGGCCTCAATTTAATGTCCCATCTGAAAGACTGCACCTCTGGCAGTGCAGCACTTCCTCAGTACTGTACTAGATTGTCAGCCTAGATTTTTGTGCTTAAGTCTCTGGAGTGAGGCTTGAACCCACAACCGTCACATCTCAGACGTGAGAGCACTATCCACTTGAGCCACAGCTAACTGAAGTTCTTGCTGAGATTACTGCCTTGTAACCATTTCAATGTCAGTTACTTTCTCTCTGTTTACAACTAAACAATTCAGTTTAAGCACCAAAGGAATCACAGGGCTGCACTTTAAAAGCCCGATGTGAAATCGGCGGCGGGTGGAAAGATTTGCGGCCCGCACACATGGGACCCATGTCGCGGAGCCACTGCGATTCCAAACATGGCGGCTCATTAACACGGCCGGGTCGGCTGCCCCCCCTTCCTGATTACATGGGGGGGTGGGCGAGCAGTCCCCCCGGCAAAGGTGTCTGGCGCCAATGCGCAAGTGCCATTTTTAAAGGGCTTACAGCCCTAACTGATCATTTGAATTTTTAAAGACACGGTTGATGTAAAGTTTATAACAATGAATAAAAAAATAATTCCATGCCCTCTCCCACCCCCCCAATGGCATATGTTATGACTGACTGCTTCAGTCAAAGCCCCCCAATCAAAATATATGATTCTGATTGTGGTGGGAGAAACACACTGTTAGGCAATCTGAGGAGGGACAGGATTGAATTAACATATCATTTTAAACTTTCCAAATTAAAGACAGACCCTGCCAAATCGTACCATCTATTAAGCCCCCGAATGAGGCTAACCAAACCAGGTGTCTTTAAATCAACAAATTAACTGTTTAATTAGAAAAACTAAATTCTTAAACACTAAGAAGATATAAAGAACGTTTAAAATAGAAAAAATGAGAGTCCTTGCAAATTTACAGTCCAATGTTGCTTGAAGTTCTCGCTGCCGTCCAATGGGGAAAAAAGATTCTTCAACAGTAGAACAGTCCGTAGTCTAATTCCAGCAGTAAATGATGCTTTCCTTCTCCTTTTCAACAATTAACTACTTGCAAGCACTTTCAATAGAATCAATTTGACTTTAGCATTTTTGAGGGATGTAAGATTGTCACAGTCTAACTTCCCTTCCTTCAGTTTAAATTACCAGAGATCTCTGTTTTGGCTTGACTTTTTTTTTTAGAATTTTGAGAGATAATAATTAAACAGACAAAATTCTCTTTCTTCAGTTTAAATTGTGAGAGCTCTTTTTCAGGTGCTAACACCAGCTGTCTGTCTGTGTTCCCTGTTTAGAAAAGCCAGTTCAAAATTGAATTGGAACAAATGTATCGCGTGATGCTCAGTCCAAGTGGCTGTATCCAAGGTAACGAGAATGTACCCTTTGAATCGCAGTCTCCGAATGGTTATTACTGGGTAACCGGGATGCACTCTCTGAAGCTGGTGGGTTCCCTTTCCATATGGTTGTATCCAGTGACAACCAAAAATGCATTTCCTCTCATTCCTGAGGCTTGCTGGTTCTTAAAGCAGTACTGATCCTTTGTAAGCCTTAAAGGTACACCACATATTCTCAGGTGAAAAAAAACTATAAGACCATGACACATAACACATCATTCCTGCCCTTCCCCCACCCCAGAATACCGACTGTTAATTTTTGACCTTTTTCCCACACTACCCCAAAGTTTGAAACCTTTGTCCTTGACTCCTTCCCATCACCCCCTCAACCAATCCAAAGCATTTTAACCTTGCCCCCCCCCCCCCCTGCACAGAGACAATCACCTTCACCCCCTCCCCAAGGGTGTTGTGCCTCGTTTGCCCGAACGGGGATTCGAAGGCGCGACATTGCCAGCCGCCGGAATGAAGATCCCAACCTGCTGGCAGAATTGCTGCGGCCTGCATATTAGTTAAAGCTAAGTACCCATTCGCATATTATAATGTGGGTCCCGTCGTCGAGCGGTGGAGCAGCTGACAAAGCCTCGTCGTCGCTGAGATCGGGACAGGGCTACAGGGCCCGTCGGGGTTGATGGCGGGCCTCTTCATTCGGTGCTATCTTCATTACCACCTCCATCCCCCCCACCCCGGCATCAGAGAGTCTTTAAAATCCAGCCCATAGTCTCTTCAGTAACAGAAAGAACTGGCAAGGATTGAATTGCTAACTCTGTTTTGAGGTAGGAAGCCAGCATGTGAACTGGTCCCGTCACCTCAGAATAGATCAAACTGGACAATCCTAGTTAGTTGTCTTTCATTCATCAGAAAGATGTAATTAGCTTACTCCTGCATCACTAACTAGCTATTATCAGACCTTGGATGAACACAGCAATAGATAGGACGAGCCATTTTGATAGCGTGCTTCTCGAAATACTGCATCAATGTTTTCCATTCAAATCTTAAATGGAAAAATACAATAGGCTCTTTGGTATAAGAAACACAATACAGGGATTCATATTTGGACTTTGTAATATGAAATTTGCATTGATGAACCTCTGAGAGTTAATGAATGATGTTAATGAATAAATTAACATTGAGTTTTAGGATGAGTCCCATGGACTGAAGTAAAGCCCATGTGATACACGAATTTTGAAAAAGAGGAGCAATTCAAAATCTGGGACTTGCAGGCCAGTTAGCGTGATGTTGATTACAGGCAAGTTTCTAGATGGATCTATTAAAAAATGCACAACATGATTGAGCAGCAATTATTAGAAAACGATCAAATTATTTGGAAATGTGATAGTTAGTGAATAATGGTGGCCTGACAGATATTGTGCATCTTGACTTCCAGAAAGCCTTGGGTAGAGTGTCACACAGATGACTTTTAATTAAGGTTGCATCCTGAGGTGGAGGTCACATTTTGAGATGGATTCTGAATTTGTTACAGTTCCAAAGGCAGTTATTAATGGTAGCAGCTTTGCATAAGATATGGTCCCTAGTGAAGTCCCATGGGGATCCAAGATGAGAATGTTTTACTTCCACCGTTACGAATTGGACGAAAGTGTTGGTAGTACAATCCTTACGTTTTCTGATGACGCTAAAGTGTGTGCAGGAATTAGGACTTCAGCCAAAATAAATAAACGGCATTTATAATGGAGAAATGGGTCCAGTATCTCCAGTCTCTTCTCAAAACTATAGGTTTTCATCCTCAATATCATTCCGCACAGTAGAGAATGACAAAAAAACGGTGTCTAGGCTCACAGAAGCAATCATTGATGCTCATCAGCAGCTCCATGGAAAAATGCACCATGTGACATGGTATTGAGCCATATAGACCAGGAAGATCCCAAGTTCAGTTCCTGCCATGAGATGTGTTACTTGATCTCAGAGGCAACACGTGACATATTATAAATGTCTCTAGATTGGGGTTGGAGAAAATTAGTAATAGTTGCTCCTCTTGAGCTGCTTTTATATTAATCTTTGGTCAAAAGATCCCAAACCCTCTCATTCTGACCACTGACAGCAATGATTTTCAGAACAGCCCCATTTAACATCGATGGGACACCTTGCACATCCTGGCATCATCTTTGTGGTGGCATGACATAATTATGTTGTACATTCTCAGTGGCCAATCTGTGGCTGCAGCACAATGTACGTCCCTTTGGAACACATAATCCTTTTGAGCGCACATTCCCTTGGAACACAATTTGCTGCAGATTCAGAGGAAGACCAGCAACTTCACTGTAAATTTGGGAGAAGGTCACCCTTGGTTTGCTCCCAAACTCCCAACTGCAGTGCAAAAAGGCCTCTGATTTCTTGCCATTGACCTAGAGTAAAATGTCCATGTATGTATTGCATTGACTGAGGATAAGATCAAGCTTAGCTGTAATTTCCTTTATGATCAACATAACTTGCTTAAACTCAGTCTGGGCCCACATATGAAGAGCTATACTCCAGCATAAGTCACTGCCTTCAGAGGATATTTTAAGAAAACCACTCTTGCAAATGGTAGGTAGGGAAGGAAGAATTTGTACATTAATGTGGTTGAAGTGAATGACCATAACAATGCTCCAGTCTATTCCCTGTATTTTGTTTTTGCTTCGGTGTTGAAAAACAGTGAACTATTAGAAACAGAAATCATTTGTGAATAAACAGTTTATTGTGCACTGTACAGGGTAATGATATTCAATTTGATCTGAAGTACTTGATTGTGATCTATTTATTTAGATCCTTTGTGAAGCCAAATCAAATGTACTCTCAACATTATAAATTCATATCAGTGTGATTTGGACAGTAACAAACCTTCATTTCCCCAATTTATCCTATACTCTCTGTCCTGAAGCTACTGACTCACACTAGAATACGGTTCCATAAACACTAGCAGGCCTCAGGTATGTCTCTGAAAAAGCTGTCCTTAATGGATGAGCTCAGACCATGAGAGTTGGTGCGTGGTTGCTGCCAGTTGTGATCTTGTCCTCGCTTGACCTTACAAACATGAGTACGTTCCAGCAGGGGTCACTAACAACCAGCAGCAGGGATTCAGGCTGTTTTTCTTCGGACATTCTAGCCTGAGACCAATGGTTGTGCCCCCACCCCATAACAGCTGTGATCAGCCGACTTAGTACAGATCAAGGTTCAAACCCTGATTCCCCCGGGCTTAGTGGCCTGCTATAAGTTTTCATTTGATTTACTTGATGTATCTTCTAAATTTGTTTACTGGGTCCCCCAATACTCAGCACGTTTATAGAGAATCAGGCAAGTTTGATCCCTACCAGTGCTGGGTCGTCCGATTTCAGCCCTGCTGGCATCAAGGAGGTTACTTTTAGCCTCACGGGAATTAGGAAGGGAAAGGTTAACTATCCAGTGATCTAGAGTGCAAGTGTGCAGATTTTGGCTGAGGAGACCATTGAACCCAGCTCTGATGCCTCCATAATCAAATAGTTTACCTACACTATAAGTTCACTCATGAGTAACAGCCCAGTGACCCAACAAAGAGCCAATTTCTTCAGGAAGAAAATTGCAGGAAATAGGAGGAGTATAAATTTGTGTTTAATAAATATTTCAGCGTGAAGCAGGCTGGGATCACTGTGAAGCAGACAGGAGTCTCTGTGACTCGGACCGGGTGGAGTGTTACTCGGGCCGGGAGGAGAGTGACTCGGGCCGGGAGGAGTGTGACTCGGGCCGGGATCACTGAAGTGAGAGAGGAAAAAAAATCTGAAGTCTGTAAAGTTGAGGAGTTAGTCTAAAGACTGGGAAATTTAAAAATTGCTAAATTTTATTTTGATAATAAGGGTTAGCTTCCCTCTAGTTAAATGACACCAGCAGAAGGGAAATGAGTAGCTGGTGATTCTTTTTTTTTAATAAGGTTTATTAATCATAGCGGTGGTAAGGGTTATTAGTTGTCAGTGCAGTGATGGAAATACAGAAACTGAACTATTATAAAAAAAATTAGAACAATTTTAAAAGACTGGTACATTTCCTGTCAACAAAATGGAGGACAAGTCAATGACCCATACAAACTCCTGCACTAAAATCCACATCCATGTTTACTGGAACTAAAACCCTTCTGCATGGAAATAATCAGCTTATTGCATATGGATGTGAGCTATACACAAAACTAACTAAGATAAAGACATTCCCCAGATTCTATATCTCCAGCTACCTTTTACCACAATAGGGTGTGACTTTCCCTCATATTATCAAAATGGGGCCATCAAAAGCTGTTGTACCAGCCCATTAAGAACTGAAACCTGAAGTCATGTGGGCTAAGCTAACACTTATGAGTTCACCTTTATAGGTAATCATTTTGAAGAACAAAGTTGTCTTTCCAGTTCAGAACATCAGTCATCAACGTCAGTCTGGGCTCTCCAGCCACCTGGTCACCATTGAAAGCCATCTTAAATTCCAGCACAAGACTGAGAGAGAGAGAGATCAGTTCCAGCTAAAACCATTGAACCCTGCTGGAATCAGTTGAAAGCCAACTGTAGCAGAGAAAAGAGAGTTTTGAAACAACTCCTGTACCTGTGAAAACTGAACTAAGAATATCAACGCCATCTTCAAACTGAAGTGAACCACTAGAAGTATTCAGCAACCCAGCAAATACAAGACAATGAGCAAACAGGCCTGCAACTTTAAAATTCACCTTCCGAGAGGATCCACAGGTTTTCCTGAAAAAACAGACTGTCACGCCTTGAACTCTTAACACCTCTTCCCCTTTACCTTCTATCCATCTCTTCTTGAGTGTACTTATGAGAGTAAATGTGTGCGTGGGTGGTGGTGTGATAATTTCGGTTGCTGAATATTGTTCAGTAAATTTTTAATCTTATATTTTAAACCTATGAGAAAACCTGTCAGTGACTGTTTGTTTATTTGGCAAACAAACACAGGGGCTGAAACATTCATAATACAAAAACACTATCTGTGGTCAGTTGGGAGGTGAACAGTGGAAACTAGCTATGCCATCACCCACCTGTCCATAATATAGTAGCAGCAAGGTTTATTACCTAATAGGTAGAGGAATGGCAGGGCTGCTCTGACCAATAGAATGCACATCCTGTGCTATGTGGGAACTCCAGGATGCTTCCCGTGTCCTGAATAACCATATGTGCAGGAAGTATTATGAATTGCAGCAGGTCGATTTCTGTGTTTTAGAGCTTGCGCAGTAGCTGGCATCACTGCAGTGCACCCATGAGGTTGAGAGCTTCATAGGTAGCATGTTTATAGATGTGGTCATGCCGCAGCTTAAGAGTATGCAGGGACAGGGGGAATGGGTGACCACCAGGAAGTCAAGAAACAGGTAGGTTGTGCAGGAGTCCCCTAAGTGCATCTTACTCTCCAACCAGTATTCAGTTTTGAATACATCCAGGAGTGAAGCCAGAGCCACCGTCATGGCACCTCAGTTGGATCAGCTGCACAGCAGGGCACAAAGAAGACTGGAAGAGAAGTAGTGAAAGGGGATTCAATAACTAGGGGCATTTCTGCGGCCGCAGACGTGAATTCAGGATGGTGTGTTGTTTCTCTGGTGCTTGAGTCAAGGATGTCACTGTATGGCTGCAGAACACTCTGAGGGGGGAGTTTGAACAGCCAGCAGTCGTGGTCCACATTGCTACCAACGACATAGGCAGAAAGAGGGATGTGGTCCTGTAGTCAGAATTTAGGGAGCTAGATAGAAAGTTAGCAAGCAGGACCTCAAAAATAGTAATCTCGGATTATTCCCAGTACCACACACAAGTGAGTATAGAAATAGGAGGATAAAGCAAATTAATGTGTGGCTGGAAAGATGGTGCAGGAGGGAGGACTTTAGATTCCTAGGACATTGGGACCAGCTTTGGGGGAGATGGGACCTGTACAGCCCAAATGGATTGCACCTAAACAGAGCTGGGACCAATTTCCTTGTAGGCGATTTACTAATGCTATTGGGAAGGGTTTAAACTAGCTTGGCAGGGGTGTGGGAACGAGGAGGTGAGATTAGGAAGGAGGACCAAGGTGCACCAAATACTGGGAGAGACAGTGTCACAATCAAGGTGGGAGGAGTGCACAGTCATATTTAGTTCCACTTCTCTGCAGGTCACAACAGAAATTTAAATGTTCATCCTGTTAACAATACGGTCAATCATAGACTCTACTCTTTATCCCAGAATAGAATACACCAACCAGGTTTCTTTAATAAACAGCAATATTATCAGTTTATTACAAAACAAGACATAACCAGCAACGAAGCAAAGCATTAACACGGAGTGAAATATGAAAGTTCCCTTTTACCTTAGCCCCACACACACACACACACACACACACACACACACACACACACACACACACACACACACACACACACACACACACACACACACACACACACCGGTTAACTGAAAAAATAGAGATTTCCTCTTCCGAGCTCAGTTACAAAAAAAGACAAGAAAGAATACTTTGGCCAAATACTTGCTAATTTTTGAAGAAAAAAAAGATGTGGAAAGATGTCTATTGTCCCTTTTTGGTTTGGTGTCCCAAATACGTGTAGATGGCTGTCACTGGGATATTTCTCTTCGGGCACCGTTGCAGATTAGTTTGGCAGGCTTTCCAGGAGAAATGCAACAAAAGGGGTTTCTGGCATGCTTTTCAGGAAAAATGCAGCATTAGTTTCTCTATTTCTTACACTTGATTCTCAGGAAGTTCTCAAAGAGATGGAAGAGGGTGTTGATGGTGACTGCTCTCTTGGCTGGTTTTCTCCAACTGCCTTCAAAACAGTTCCCCAACATACAGTCCAAAGTGAAACCAAAAACAATATCTCAAGAGTCAAGCCTCCTGACCCCTATAAACCTTGACCTGTCACCTCTCTATAATCATCTCCCCCAAGTCAAAAAGCCCCTGCTGGGTATTTATCTGAAGACAGGTGACTTCCAGTAAATGTTGTTTTCAAATTAAGACCTCTCAGTCCTTTCAATGACTCCAGTGGGAAAAAACATCCATGGAATCCTTTTCAGTTTTCCCAAATAAAACAATGTCCATAATTCTAAAATACGAGTCCTCAAAAAAATACTTTAAAAAAAAAAGAAGCATCATCATAACAAAGATATCACTCAAGTAGGAAATAGTAAGTTATTAGATGGGTTCAGAGTAAAGGAGAAAGTAATAAAGTCTAAATTGGAGTTACTGTGCATATACGTGAATGTGCGGAGTGTGATAAATAAGATTGGTGAGTTACAGGTGCAGAATGCCATGTGGAAATATGCTGTTGTGGCTATAACAGAGACCTGGCTCAAAGAAGGGCAGGACTGGGTATTAAATATTCCTGGATACAAGATGTTCAGGAAAGATAGGAAAGGGAGAGGGATGGCAGTATTGATTAAGAAGAACATTGCAGTGCTGGGGAGAGAGGTTGTCCCAGAGGGGTTAAGAACAGAATCTATTTAGTTAGAGCTAAGGGAAAAAAAGGGTGTAATTACAATGCCTGGTCTAGTCTATAGGCCATCAATTTGTGGGAAAGATGTAGAGGAACAAATTTGCAAGGTCATTATACAGAGGTGCAAGAATTATAGAATTATAGAGAATTATAATGGGGGACTTTAATTATCCGAATAGCGACTGGGATAGTAATAGTGTAAAGGGCAGAGAGGTGTAAGAGTTCCTAGAGTGTGTTCAAGAAAATTTTCTATAGTAGTATGGTTCCAGTCCAATGAGAAATAAGGCACTGCTAGACCTGGTTCTTGGAAATAAGGTGGGTCAAGTGGATCAAGTGTCAGTAGGGGAACATTTAGGGGACAGTGATCATTGTATTATCAGGTTTAGATTGGCTATGGAAAAGGAAAAGGAACAATCCAGAGTAAGAATAATTAATTGGGGGAAAGCCAACTTCAGTGGGGTAAGAATGGATCTGGCCCAGATAAATTTAAATCAAAGATTGGCAGGCAAAATGGTAACTGAACAATAGGCTGCTTTTAAAGAAGAGATAGTTTGGGCACGGTCAAGGTATATTCTCATGAAGGGGAAAGGTAGGGCGAACAAATCTAAAGCTCCCTGGATGAATGATAGAGATAGATATTAAGATAAAGAAGAAGTGTGCTTATGATAGATGTCAGGTGGATAATATAACTGAGAACCAGTCTGAATGTAGAAGGTTCAGAGGGAAAGTGGAAAAGCAATGAGAAGTAAAGAGAGAGTACAAAAAGAGACAGGCAGCTAACATAGAAGGGAACCCCAAAGCGTCTATAGGCATATAAATAGTAAAAAACGAGGTTAAAAGGAGGAGTGGGTCCGATCAGGGAGCAAAAAGAGGATTTATGCATGGACGCAGGGGGCATGGCTGAGGTATTAAATTAATATTTTGCATCTGTCTTGACCAAGGAAGAAGATGCTGTGCGGGTCATAATGAAAGAGGAGGTAATTCAGACACTAAAAGGGTTTAAATTGATAAAGAAGAGGTATTGGATAGGCTGGCTGTAATTAAAGTTGACAAGCCACCAGGATGGGATGAGATGCATCTGCGGATACTGAGGTAAGTGAGAGTGGAAATTGCAGAGGCACGGGCCATAATTTTCCAGCATTTTTTTAGACTCCGGAGTGGTGCCAGAGGACTGGAGAATTGAAAATGTTGCACCCTTGCTCAAAAAAGGGATTACCCCAGCAACTACAGGCCAGTCAGTTTAACCTCAGTGGTGGGGAAACTTCTAGAAACAATAATTTGGGAAAAAATGAATAGTCATTTGGAAAAATGCGTATCAGTTAAGGAAAGCCAGCATGGATTTGTGAAGGGCAAATCATGTTTAACTACCTTGCTGAAGTGTTTTGATGAGGTAACAGAGAGGGTTGATGAGGGTAATGCTGTTGATGTGGTGTAAATGGACTTCCAAAAGGCATTTGATAAAGTGGCGCACAGAAGACCTGTGAGAAAAATTATAGCTCATGGAATAAAAGGGACAGTAGCAAATCGAATACAAAATTGGCTGAGTAACAGGAAACAGAGAGTAGTGGTAAATGGATGTTTTTCGGACTGGAGGAAGATTTGTAGTGGAGTTCCCCAGGGGTTGGTGTTAGGACCCTTGCTCTTCCTGATATATATAAATGACCGAGCTCTTGGTGTACAGGACACAATTCAAAATTTGTGGATGATACGAAACTTGGAAGCATTGTGAACTGTGAGGAATTCAGTGTAGAACTTCAGAAGGACATAGATGGGTTGGTGGAATGGGCAGACAAGTAGCAGAGGAAACTTAATGCAGAGAAGTGTGAAGTGAATAATTTTGGCAGGAAGAACGCGGAGAGACAATAGAAAATAAAAGGTACAATTCTAAAGTGGGTGCAGGAGCAGAGGGACCTGAGTGTATATGTGCATAAATCATTGAAGGTGGCTGGACAGGTTGAGAATGCGGTTAATTGAGCATACAGCATTCTAGGCTTTATTAATAGGGACATAGAGTAGAAAAGCAAGGAAGTTATGTTAAACTTGTTCGGCCTCAACTGGAGTATTGTGTAAAGTTCTGGGTGCCACACTAAGATGTGAAGACATTGGAGAGAGTGCAGAAAAGGTTCATGAGAATGGTTCCAGGGATGTGGAACTTCAGTTACGTAGCTAGATTGGAGAAGTTGGGACTGTTTTCCTTGGAGAAGAGAAGGTTGAGAGGAGATTTGATAGAGGCATTCAAAATCATGAGGGGTCTGGACAGAGTTCTGAACTGTTCCCATTGGTGGAAGGATCGAGAACAAGAAGGCACAGATTTAAGGTAATTGGCAAAAGAAGTAATCAGGAAAAACGTTTTCACACAGCGAGTGGTTAGGATCTGGAATGCATTGCTTGATTGTGTGATGGAGGCAGGTTCAGTCGAGGCATTCAAGAGGGAATTGGACATTATCTGAAACGGAACAATGTGCAGGGCTACAGGGAGAAGGCGGGGAAGTGGCACGAGGTAAAGTGCTCCTTCAGAGAGCTGGCACAGACAAGATGGGCCAAATGGCCTCCTTCTGTGCGCTGTAACAATTCTGTGATTCTGTAATACTTCTCACACAAATAAAGCGTGGTTTAATCTAATTTAGCTTTATTTACACATAGATCAATTTATTTTGTACTTTTACTTTAAAGATCTAATTTTCCTCCTTCGCCCTGTAATGTAATATTCATAATGTATTTCCCAGCATTTGAAGGTATTGGGCAATAATAAGCAATGATTGTATGATTTGTAACATGCTCAGGGACTGCATGTTGGTAAGATAACAGCAGATAACTTTTCACAGAGTCCACCATGTGTTCTATATATTAAAATATGGCAATTGATAAAATATTAATCCGTTCGAGCGGGTATTTTGTCATAAGAAGGGATATTTAAAACATGCTTAGACGGTAATTCTAAGGTACCTGGCAACATTATGACTGCCGTTTTAGTGAAATGGCATAAGCTATCAAATAGATTTGATAACACAAAACAAATGTAGCCCCCTCCATGTCTGTTATCTTTGTAGTCGGGGAATCTGTTGATATTAAACTGCTCTGCACGCCTTGAAAAACTACAACAAATATCAGGAAGCACAAGACTTCCTATGGGAGAAACCCCACAGATAAGCCTGTTTTAAAGGTGGCAATATCAGTTGTGATCGAATTTGTAAAGAATCTCTGAAAAATTAATTCAACAAACACCTCTGGGGTTGTGTTTAAAAAAAACTGTGCAAATGGTGAGGATATCCTTACTTCAGTTCCTCATTGGAACACTTGGGTCACATGGAGCATAAACACTGGCATGGACTTGTTGGGCTGAATTGCTTGTAAATACTATGTATTAATAGAGGCACTAATGGAAGGTATGCTCAACACCCCGCACCAGAGGATTATGTAGCTAGTTTCACTTAGAAACTTAGCTGATGTTAATGGGCTAGATATGTGATGACAGTACCTGTACCAGTATCCTGCCAGGCTTTGATGTTGTGGTGATGTAGGTCCTAACATATCGATTCTCATTAACTGCTGATGATACTGTCATTGGCATCTGTTCATCTGTTTTTTCAGAATTTCAGATAATCATTGACTTCAGAGCAATACATTTGTATCTGTGAATAGGGTGGCCCATGATGACTATAACTCAATCAACAGTGACAATAAATGAACACCCTTCAACCACTGATATTATTGAATTAGTGACCAGATGAGTCCCACCAGGTATATAGTGACCAGAGTTTTAGTTATGCTTTATGTCTAAAGTCTACTTGTGGCATTTATGCACAGACTTTCATGTTTGAAGCTCGTCTGCCCTGTTTTAACTGCAACAACTCCAGAATCATGCAGGTGGTTTCAAAGATGAACATCTCTAGACATCAAGAGTGTGTGCTCCAGCAGCATTATCTCAGAAGGTTTCATTCTGCATTTGTTTCTGATGAAATCTGTAGAAATGCCAATCAAACCTCCTTGGTCAAGGTGCCATAGGTCAGCACCCATTCAGCAGAGGGAAAAAACTTACATCCCATCGTAGTTTAAAAAAACAAATTATAATTATTGGAGTTGCCTATTACTATTACAGAACTATTTTTCATATATTGAGATGAGCTTCAATAATAGGACTTATCAGCCTGCAGGTTGAGTGACCAAGTTATGCATACACCATAGGACTCGCATTTAATGTTGTTTAAAATTACATAAGAACAAAGAGGAACAAAGAAAATTACAGCACGGGAACAGGCCCTTTGGCCCTCCAAGCCTGCGCCGATCCAGATCCTCTATCTAAACCTGTCGCTTATTTTCTAAGGGTCTGTATCTCTTTGCTTCCTGCCCATTCATGTATCTGTCTAGATACATCTTAAAAGACGCTATCGTACCCGCGTCTACCACCTCCGCTGGCAACGCGTTCCAGGCACCCACCACCCTCTGCATAAAGAACTTTCCACGCAAACCCCCCTTAAACTTTTCCCCTCTCACTTTGAACTCGTGACCCCTAGTAATTGAATCCCCCACTCTGGGAAAAAGCTTCTTGCTATCCACCCTGTCTATACCTCTCATGATTTTGTACACCTCAATCAGGTCCCCCCTCAACCTCCGTCTTTCTAATGAAAATAATCCTAATCTACTCAACCTCTCTTCATAGCTAGCGCCCTCCATACCAGGCAACATCCTGGTGAACCTCCTCTGCACCCTCTCCAAAGCACCTACATCCTTTTGGTAATGTGGCGACCAGAACTGCACGCAGTATTCCAAATGTGGCCGAACCAAAGTCCTATACAACTGTAACATGACCTGCCAACTCTTGTACTCAATACCCCGTCCGATGAAGGAAAGCATGCTGTATGCCTTCTTGACCACTCTATTGACCTGCGTTGCCACCTTCAGGGAACAATGGACCTGAACACCCAAATCTCTCCGTACATCAATTTTCCCAAGGACTTTTCCATTTATTGTATAGTTCACTCTTGAATTGGATCTTCCAAAATGCATCACCTCGCATTTGCCCGGATTGAACTCCATCTGCCATTTCTCTGCCCAACTCTCCAATCTATCTATATTCTGCTGTATTCTCTGACAGTCCCCTTCACTATCTGCTACTCCACCAATCTTAGTGTCGTCTGCAAACTTGCTGATCAGACCACCTGTACTTTCCTCCAAATCATTTATGTATATCACAAACAACAGTGGTCCCAGCACGGATCCCTGTGGAACACCACTGGTCGCACGGCTCCATTTTGAGAAACTCCCTTCCACTGCTACTCTCTGTCTCCTGTTGCCCAGCCAGTTCTTTATCCATCTAGCTAGTACACCCTGGACCCCATGCGACTTCACTTTCTCCATCAACCTACCATGGGGAACCTTATCCAACGCCTTACTGAAGTCCATCTACAGCCCTTCCCTCATCAATCAACTTTGTCACTTCCTCAAAGAATTCTATTAAGTTGGTAAGACATGACCTTCCCTGCACAAAACCATGTTGCCTATCACTGATAAGCCCATTTTCTTCCAAATGGGAATAGATCCTATCCCTCAGTATCTTCTCCAGCAGCTTCCCTACCACTGACGTCAGGCTCACCGGTCTATAATTACCTGGATTATCCCTGCTACCCTTCTTAAACAAGGGGACAACATTAGCAATTCTCCAGTCCTCCGGGACCTCACCCGTGTTTAAGGATGCTGCAAAGATATCTGTTAAGGCCCCAGCTATTTCCTCTCTCGCTTCCCATAGTAACCTGGGATAGATCCCATCCGGACCTGGGGACTTGTCCACCTTAATGCCTTTGAGACTACCCAACACTTCCTCCCTCCTTATGCCGACTTGACCTAGAGTAATCAAACATCTGTCCCTAACCTCAACATCCGTCATGTCCCTCTCCTCGGTGAATACCGATGCAAAGTACTCGTTTAGAATCTCACCCATTTTCTCTGACTCCACGCATAATTTTCCTCCTTTGTCCTTGAGTGGGCCAATCCTTTCTCTAGTTACCCTCTTGCTCCTTATATATGAATAAAAGGCTTTGGGATTTTCCTTAACCCTGTTTGCTAAAGATATTTCATGACCCCTTTTAGCCCTCTTAATTCCTCGTTTCCGATTGGTCCTGCATTCCTGATATTCTTTCAAAGCTTCGTCTTTCTTCAGCCGCCTAGACCTTATTATGCTTCCTTTTTCCTCTTAGCTAGTTTCACAATTTCACCTGTCATCCATGGTTCCCTAATCTTGCCATTTCTATCCCTCATTTTCACAGGAACATGTCTCTCCTGCACGCTAATCAACCTCTCTTTAAAAGCCTCCCACATATCAAATGTGGATTTATCTTCAAAAAGCTGCTCCCAATCTACATTCCCCAGCTCCTGCCGAATTTTGGTATAGTTGGCCTTCCCCCAATTTAGCACTCTTCCTTTAGGACCACTCTCGTCTTTGTCCATGAGTATTCTAAAATTTACGGAATTGTGATCACTATTCCCAAAGTAGTCCCCTACTGAAACTTCAACCACCTGGCCGGGCTCATTCCCCAACACCAGGTCCAGTATGGCCCCTTCCCGAGTTGGACTATTTACATACTGCTCTGGAAAACCCTCCTGGATGCTCCTTACAAATTCTGCTCCATCTAGACCTCTAACACTAAGTGAATCCCAGTCAATGTTGGGAAAATTAAAATCTCCTATCACCACCACCCTGTTGCTCCTACATCTTTCCATAATCTGTTTACATATTTGTACCTCTATCTCACGCTCGCTGTTGGGAGGCCTGTAGTACAGCCCCAACATTGTTACCGCACCCTTCCTATTTCTGAGTTCTGCCCATATTGCCTCACTGCTCGAGTCCTCCATAGTGCCCTCCTTCAGCACAGCTGTGATATCCTCTTTGACCAGTAATGCAACTCCTCCACCCCTTTTACCTCCCTCTCTATCCCGCATGAAGCATCGATATCCTGGGATATTTAGTTGTAAATCGTGCCCTTCCCTCAACCAAGTCTCAGTAATAGCAATAACATCATACTCCCAGGTACTAATCCAAGCCCTAAGTTCATCTGACTTACCTACTACACTTCTTGCATTAAAACAAATGCACCTCAGACCACCAGTCCCTTTGCTTTCATCATCTGCTCCCTGCCTACTCTTCCCCTTAGTCATGCTGACTTCATTATCTAGTTCCTTACAAGCTTTAGTTACTACCTCCTTACTGTCCACTGACCTCCTCATTTGGTTCCCATCCCCCTGCCACATTAGTTTAAACCCTCCCCAACAGCGTTAGCAAAAGCACCCCCAAGGACATTGGTTCCAGTCCGGCCCAGGTGTAGACTGTCCAATTTGTATTAGTCCCACCTCCCCCAGAACCGGTCCCAATGTCCCAAAAACCTGAACCCCTCCCTCCTGCACCATCTCTCAAGCCACGCATTCATCCTGACTATTCTGATGTTTTGAATCATGATTCAGATTTTATAAATTGTACACTAAGTTAATTATGGATTTTTTTTTTTAAAAGGAGTGTATACAGTAGTGCATTGAGGATATATGAATCTCTGAGTCACAACTAACATTAAACAAAGCAGCCCCTTGTGGTTGTCAGAGGGTGTGTAAGTTTATCAGCTGATTGGTATTGAAGGAGAGCTCATCCCTTCATTATGCATTAATTCCCAGTAATGGTTTGCATGAACTTTAATAGTTAAATGCCAGATTCTTGTCCCCTGAATAACTGGAAGGTTATTGGGAGAATCTGGTTGCAGAGTGGTTACAGTGATGACTGCCAAGGGGAATCAATTGGCAGAGCTTTAAAATGGGCATGCCTCCCACAATACACCAGTTAGCGTCGCAGATGGGCCACAATGGTCCAACAGAAATCACTTGCTGAGGAAACTCATGAAAAGAGCCATACTAGCCTGTGGAACATTCCCAGAATTAAGAGGTGGTCTTTGTACATTATCCACAGTCATATGAAGTTCATGCTCTAAAGATCTAAAGCTCGAGGGAGATTTCAAGGCAAGTTGACCACATCAATTGTCTTGTTTATCCAGACAGTTTCTAAAATAAAGGGCTGGAGTTGGTAACCATGATTTTTGTGCCAGGGCTACAGTCAGGTGTAACTGTCCTTTAAATTGTTGTGCCAAAAAATATGTACCTGCCATTTGAGGTATGGGAAAATGTAAGTGATTGTCGACACATGAAATATAATGGTTCTCTTCATGCTCCCTCCCCTCTTGCATTTTATTTGCTTGAAAGTGATGACTTTTGCTGGGGTATGGTGCCAGAGATCCTGGAAGCCCTGAAGTAATCTGCTCACTGGCCATTCTTATGTGAGCTAGAAAGTGGCTGTGCACTCATTCAGTGATCAAGCTCACATGTTTTCTGACGGGCATTGTTTAATAGTGATCAGAACCATGGCTGTGAGTGCATGCTCCTTCAGAACAGGTAATTACAATTTTATATGAAATCCCAAATCTAAACCTAAGCTTAACGAAAAGCCTTGAAGAAAAACTGAACGGCCAAAGTTTACCTGAGCTCACATTTTAGCCTCCAAGCTTATCAGACAAAGTAACCACAGATTGTACACAGTGAAGCATTTCGACACAACCACACATTGCACACTCACAATGTGACCTGACATACTGACAGTGACTTGGACAGACACACAGTGATAGTCACATGGAGATGAAGATTGAGATAATTAGAGCTTATGTCATACATAATGATTTTTTTTAAATTCATTCATGGGATGTGGGCGTCGCTGGCCAGGCCAGCATTTATTGCCCATCCCTAATTGCCCTTGAGAAGGTGGTGGTGAGCTGCCTTGAACTCCTGCAGTCCATATGGGGTAGGTACACCCACAATGCTGTTAGGAAGGGAGTTCCAGGATTTTGACCCAGCGACAGTGAAGGAACGGCGATATAGTTCCAAGTCAGGATGGTGTGTGACTTGGAGGAGAACTTGCAGGTGGTGGTGTTCCTATGCATTTGTTGCCCTTGTCCTTCTAGTTGGTCGAGGTCGCGGGTTTGGAAGGTGCTGTTGAAGGAGCCTTGGTGCGTTGCTGCAGTGCATCTTGCAGATGGTACAAACTGATGCCACTGTGCGCGGTGGTGGAGGGAGTGAATGTTTGTGGATGGGGTGCCAATCAAGTGGGCTGCTTTGTCCTGGATGGTGTCAAGCTTCTTGAGTGTTGTTGGAGCTGCACCCATCCAGGCAAATGGAGAATATTCCATCACACTCCTGACTTGTGCCTTGTAGATGGTGGACAGGCTTTGGGGAAATGAGTTACTCATGCAGGATTCCTAGCCTCTGACCTGCTCTTGTAGCCACAGTATTTATGTGGCTACTCCAGTTCAGTTTCTGGTCAATGGTAGCCCCTAGGATGTTGATAGTGGGGGATTCAGCGATGGTAATGACATTGAATGTCAAGGGGAGATGGTTAGATTCTCTCTTGTTGGAGATGGTCATTGCCTGGCACTTGTGTGGCTTGAATGTTACTTGCCACTTATCAGCCCAAGCCTGGATATTGTCCAAGTCTTGCTGCATTTCTACACGGACTGCTTCAGTATCTGAGGAGTCACGAATGGTGCTGAACATTGTGCAATCATCAGCAAACGTCCCCACTTCTGACCTTATGATTGAAGGAAGGTCATTGATGAAGCAGCTGAAGATGTTTGGGCCGAGGACACTACCCTGAGGATCTCCTGCAGTGATGTCCTGGAGCTCAGATGATTGATCTCCAACAACCACAGCCATCTTCCTTTGCGCTGGGTATGACTCCAACCAGCGGAGGGTTTTCCCCCTGATTCCCATTGACCTCTGTTTTGCTAGGGCTCCTTGATGCAATGCTCGGTCAAATGCTGCCTTGATGTCAAGGGCAGTCACTCTCACCTCACCTCTTGAGTTCAGCTCTTTTGTCCATGTTTGAACCAAGGCTGTAATAAGGTCAGGAGCTGAGTGGCCCTGGCGGAACCCAAACTGAGCGTCACTGAGCAGGTTATTGCTAAGCAAGTGCCGCTTGATGGCACTGTTGATGACACCTTCCATCACTTTACTGATAATTGAGAGCAGGCTGATGGGGCGGTAATTGGCCGGGTTGGACTTGTCCTGCTTTTTGTGTACAGGACCTACCTGGGCAATTTTCCACATTGCAGGGTGGATGCCAGTGCTGTAGCTGTGCTGAAACAGCTTGGCTTGAGGCGTGGTAAGTTCTGGAGCACAGGTCCTCAGTACTATTGCTGGAGTGTTGTCAGGGCCCATAGCCTTTGCAGTATCCAGTGTCTTTAGTCGTTTTTTGATATCATGTGAGTGAATCAAATTGGCTGAAGTCTGGCATCTGTGATGCTGGGGACTTCAGGAAGATGAGATGGATCATCAACTCGGCACTTCTGGCTGAAGATTGTTGCAAATGCTTCAGCCTCATCTTTCGCACTGATGTGCTGGGCTCCCCCATCATTGAGGATGGGGATATTTGTGGAGCCACCTCCTCCAGTTAATTGTTTAATTGTCCACCACCATTCATGGCAGGATGTGGCAGGACTGCAGAGCTTAGATCTGATCTGTTGGTTATGGGATCGCTTAGCTCTGTCTATTGCATGCTGCTTACGCAGTTTGGCACGCAGATAGTCCTGTGTTGTTTTGAGGTATGCTTGGTGCTGCTCCTGGCATGCCCTTCAGCACTCTTCATTGAACCAGGGTTGATCTCCTGGCTTGATGGTAATGGTAGAGTGGGGGATATGCCGGGCCATGAGGTTACAGATTGTCGTTGAGTACAGTTCTGCTGCTGCTGATGGCCCACAGCACCTCATGGATGCCCAGTTTTGCATTGCTAGATCTGTTCGAAATCTATCCCATTTAGCACAGTGGTAGTGCCACACAACACGATGGACTCAATGTGAAGGCGGGACTTCGTCTCCACAAGGACTGTGCGATGGTCACTCCTAACAATACTGCCATGGACAGATGCATCTGCGGCAGGCAGATTGGTGAGGACGAGGTCAAGTATGCTTTTCCCGCTTGTTGGTTTCTTCACCACCTGCCGCATACCCAGTCTAGCAGCTATGTCCTTTAGGACTCGGCCAGCTGGTTCAGTAGTGGTGCTACCGAGCGACTCTGGGTTATGGATATTGAAGTCCCCTACCCAGAGTACATTCTGTGCCCTTGCCACCCTCAGTGCTTCCTCCAAGTGCTGATCAATATGGAGGAGTACTGACTCGTCAGCTGAGGGAGGGCAGTAGGTGGTAATCAGCAGGAGATTTCCTTGTCCATGTATTACCTGATGCCATGAGACTTCATGGGGTCCAGAGTTGATGTTGAGGGCTCCCAGGGCAACTCCCTCCCGACTGTATACCACTGTGCCACCACCTCTGGTGGGTCTGTCCTACCGGTGGGACAGGACATACCTGGGGATGGTGATTCTAAGAGATCAGCAGGATAGTGTATTTATTCCTGGTGAATAAATGTGGAATGGTTGTACTTCAGTATTTAAAAAAAGCTTTCATAACAACAAGTCTGTAAGAAACCGTGTCTGATTCACACTTATGTGGAATGTACCCAACTTACTGATCTCCGAGAAGAGCTGGATAAACAGTAATCAATATTCCTACAGTTGTTTTTGAATTCGTAAACTATTTTACTAGCTCATAATATATAAATATCGCTGTGTCATTGCTGCTTTTTTGGGTTGGGCAAAGAAGCATCCACCTATTAATACTTAGTACACAGAGTTGGACCCTTACTGCCATTTTTGATCACCGTGCCTACTTTATTTTTGAAATCCCAATTCAGTGGCTTTCATCTACATTCCTTAATACCTTTACTTCCCAAGTATCTAGGTCCCATTTTAAACATCTCAGTTGACCTGCACCCTTGGCCTTCTGGAGTGTTGCGTTACCCATACATTTGTGTGAAGAATATTTTCCTGGATTAATTTTCAGCTGGTTTGGCTTGAGGCCCAGCTGTGCCAGCTTCTGCTTGAGCGGGATGGCAGATGCTTGAGAGAGTTGCTGCAATCTTTTAAAACACCAGAAGCATTCTGAGTGCAAAGACGCCCAAGAACATTAAACAGGCAAAATAAATTTATGTAGATCACAGCTGTAAGTAAGAACAAAACAAAATGGTACACTGGAATAATTCCACTCTGCCAGGCTCCCAGAATGCTGTCAAGCTACCACTGGGCGCAGGTAATAGGAAAGAGCAGGGAAAAATTCTAAGGGGATCCACAGTCTGTTGAAATTTAAAACAGTTTGTATTAAGTAGAAATAATTTTAAAGCACTTGAATGAACTTATAGTCAGGTGAGAGAACCAAAAGGCTGACATCAGAGGAAAGCATAAATTAAGGGAAGCACCTGAGAGATGTTAACTAAAACAAAAAGAAGCACCCAAGAGAAATAAATAGAGCACTCTAGGGAAATATAAACAAGTAGAGACAGGACAGAAGTGAAATTAAAAAGGAGTGCCTAGGAGAAACAAATTTAAAACTGAAGCAGCTGAGTGAAATGCAATTATGATGGAAGCTATTAAGTATGTTTTCAAACTATAACGCTGAATATGATGGAAGAATATGAAATTATGAAGGATTTTGTTGAAGTGAATTGGGGAAAGACTATTTCCACTGGTTGGGGAGTCACCAAAAGACGTAGTGCCACATTCCTCACCACCAGAGCTGTAGACCAATGCTGATAAAAAGTGCAATGACCTGATAAGGTCAGACAAGGTAACAGACTGATCACCTTGGCTTTTCTTCCTTGGGTTCCAACACATTGTTCACCCTCTAAAATTATTAACTAACTATCTTCCCTTGACATTCAGTGAAATTACCATTGCTCAATTCCCCCACCATCAATATCCTTTGGGTCACCAATGACTAGAAACTTAACTGGACCACATAACCAGCCACATACATACCATGACTACTAGAGCAGGTCAGGATATTTTGCAGCAAGTGTTTCACTTCCTGACTCCCAAAAGCCTCTCTCCCACCTATGAGGCACAAGCCAGTGTGACGGAATGTTCCTCACTTGCCTGTATGGCTGCAGCTCCAACAACAGTCAAAGTTCAACATTTTCCAGGAGAAAGCAGTCCACTTGATCATCACTCCATCCACCAACTTAGACATCCAGTTCCTTCACCACCATCACGCCTGCAATATGTGCTACTTTTAGAATACATTGCAACCACTCACTAAGGCTTCTTTGGCAGCACCTCCGAAATCTGCGACCACCTCTACCGAGAAGGACTAGGGCAGCAGGTACATGGGAACATCATTACTTCCAAGTTCCCTTCCAAGACACACACTATACCGGCTCGGTCATTTGTCAATGTGTATAATCGTCGCTGTGCTAAAATCCTGAAACTCCTTACCTAACAGCTTTCGCCACAAGGCATGCAGCGGTTCAGGAAGATGATCCATAGCCACCTTCTCATGGGCAACTAAGGATGGGCAATAAGTGCCTGCTTCACCAGCGATACCTATATCCCAAGAATTAAAGAAAAGCTGCACAAGATGTCCTTCATACTGCATTGTGGTGAAGATTGATGACATCTATGTCAACAGACCCCTATTAGCAATTACTTGCGCACACAACCTTGAAACCCCTTCCTCAGAGGATGAAGAAGGAGGAGGATCAAAAGTCCTACAATTACTTCCTTGTTGCCTATGTAGAAGGCAATGACAAGAAGTAGCCTGCTGAGGAGAAGGCCACAAAGGAGTTCCCTAGAACAATAGTCCTGTCCCATGTTCCTCTGTCACAACCCCGAAATATCAACCCCGTCCCAACAGCCAGTTTATTTGTTTTCTCACTAGCTCTAGGGGAATTAGATACCGTTAGTGGGGATGTGAAATTAGGTGATTTACAGAATATGAGGATGCGGGAGGAGTGGGGAGTTGGTGAGGATGTGCCATCTTCACAGCGAGGCAGAAGAGTAGCCTGCACATCACTTCAGAGTTGTGAGACCCAGAACTCAAGTGAAAAAAGGATGTTCATATAGCATACATGCAGGCTCTGAGCTCAGTCCCTGGGGCATTTCTGCTGTGACTCTTGAGTCTACAGTTCTCATCTATAGCAACATAAGAAAGCTTTTGCTTTGTTGCATGCATCAATGGAGCATATAGCAGCTTCATTGGATTCTGTAGCAGTCCTCCAGCAGTGGACCTGGAACAGTTGGTGACACTGCCTCCACAGAAACATAGATTGCTGTCCTGATAGCAATAAGGCACAGACTATATAACACCCTTTCAAGCAATGGGAGAACATGGTGCAAGCAGGTGTATTTTAGGATATGATAGCTCTTCACAGGGGACAAAGATCCAGGGCCCAGTGCAATGCTGATAGGTGGAGGTGACTTGCATGAGTTGCTGTTTCTTTAAGACACTAGCGTATGCTTGGCGTCCACTCTTCCTCCTTAGCAGACCACACAAGCAACACTTAAGAGGTGATACCAGCCTGTTGCTATGCAAAAATGGATAAATTCCACAGCTATCCTTAAAATGTCTCAGTGAGCTGATGAATACATATATGGAAGGCACGCTTGGTGATGTTGTCCAGCTCTCGCATGTTTGTCTGTAATGAGCTTGTTGCATAAAAGTTGAATGTAGTTGTCGCTGGCATAGCTCTTCTGTTGCCCATTTGTTGAAACACACTGGCATGCAGATTATTAAAACAAAAACAAATTTGGGACCATTTTCACACTGAGCGATCAATATGTATGATGGTATCTAGGATAAAGTAGTGGAGGTGAAAACCTTGGAATCATTTAAGAACCAATTGGTTGCTGCACTAGGGTGACTTTACGATTACCTTAGATGGATCAGACTGCCTTCATCCATAATTATCTTCTATCTTCTGATCTTGCGAATTGTAAGATTATGGACTGGATTTTGAGCCCGTTCCAGAGTCGGCAGCAGAGGCGGGCAGGTGCTAAAAATAGCTCCGCCAGTCAGGCCAGTTCCCAGGCTCCATTCCCCTCCGCCCCCTCCCCCCTCACCGGCTTCCTCCCCCAGACCATTTTCCTGGAGGCAGGATTGTGGGGGCGGTGGTGGCAGGGCAACTTTCGGGTTCCTGGAGGTGGAAGAGGCCAGTTCAGGGTTTCTAGTCTTCCCTCCCCCACCCCTGCCTCCAGGCCACAGTGGTTGCTTGGCTGCAAAGGCCATTTTTTATTTTAAATTTGAAAAAGTTGGAGAGAGGACGCCTCCATTTTGAAGCGCCCTCTCCCTCACTTACCTTCTGTTGCATTCTGCTGCTACTTTCAAGATGGAAGGCCTCTGATTGGATCTCCGGTTCTGAGAGCCCGCCTGCATTCCTTAATTGGACGGCAAGCCAGCCCTCTGACTGCTCTGGGGAAAATCACACTGAGTGACTGTTCCCCATACAGTGCGGGTATCTGACTCCCATTTGAGCCTGATAGCGAGATTCCGATGCTGGCAGGGAAAATACTGCCCTTTGTTTCCTTGTTATGGACTTCCAAACGAGAGAAAACAATTGTTTCCTATTTACCTTGCTTATGCTCTTCATTACTTTAAACACATTGTTGTAGTTTGTGTATTTCTGTCACAGGAAAAATCATCATCACATGTGTCTCTTCCCCAACGCTGTTCTTCTTTAAGTGATTTGGTACTAAAGCAGTATTCTTCTTTGTTTTAAACAATATTGTTTACTCATACAAATTCAGGGGATAACTAGTTCTATTCTTCAATGTATAGGTGGAAAGTTTGGATTCATATTAGTATAAGTGCGCAGCCGAATGTGAGTATTTATGGTTCAAACAAAAGTTATTTTTGTTGAGTCCAGTTTACACAGAAGATTTTGAATTGATTTAAAATCCACAAAATGATCAGAATAAAATGGTTGACTGTTAACAGTAGCAGCCAAAAAATCAACATGTGTAAACACACAGCCCAATTATCTTCATAAATATTCATGACTGCAAAATTCAGAAGATTTTGGCCTGGAATTTATGGTTAGCAGCGAAGCAATGTTGCTCGCCACTGACCTTGAAGAAAGCTGCCGACAAAGATGTGGTGATCTCTGTGGCATGGATTTCTCCTTTCCTGTCTTCATTTTGAATCTGGCACCAAGTCAAGAGGATCTCCAGCAGACTTGCCAAAATGGCCATCTCATAAATCAAGGGACACACTCTTAAACATCAAGAGATTTGGTATAAAAATTATGAGTTGCTATTTTTTTCAAACAGAAACCAATATAGATTGTCAGTTGAGACTGAATTTTCCTGTGCCAGGAGCGAGACCACCACAGGAATATGCTCAGAGGTAGTTTCTAATTGGTCACCTCCATATCGCATTCAATTAAGGACAGCGGACGGGCCCCTGATGCTGCCGGCCCAATCAGAGGGCTGGCAGTTCTGGAGCCTCAGCAGCTCTACTGGTGGAGGTGGGCACTGCTGAGGCAGGGAGGAGACCAAGAAGGCACCTAAAAATGGAGGCACCCTCAGAGGATAATTAAATATTTTAGAGGGCCAAGCAGGCAGGCCCCTCCAATTGAGGAGAAGCCCCTCTGGTGGCAGCATTTGGGCTATGGGGGTAGCTTTTCCTGCTGCTGACCCCCTCTTTGGGGGATGGCCACCCAGCCACGCCTCCTAGCAAACCTCCCTGCGGCTAGGAAAATTCATCCCTTGGTTTACAAACCTTCTTAATGCCTTATTTAATCACTAACAGGTCAGAGCTCTTTACAAAAAACGATATTATTGCATCTGAAAATACTTTACAAAAAAACTTTTTAAAAATCTGACCTGTTATCCCCACATGTGTTAAAGGATCCATCCACCCTCAACAGTTGCTATTGACTGAAACAGCTGCCTCCTTATAGGATGAAACCTAACCCACATGTCCCAGCAGTAGTCAATCACAGAAAGTGTGATGAAGAATGACGTTTCAACGGACCAATCAATTCAGTAGGAGGAATAGTCATGAGTTTTGAGAGATCTATTGCGGGATCATGAATTATGCTAAATTTTCCTTCTCTCGTGATAAACTTGTGAGAGTTAGCAATATTGCTGCAGGCATGCAGCAATAGTGATGCCATCAAACGGCTAATCGTAGTGCAGTATTCTCACAGACAGCAAATGAGGAAGTAAAATGCACTGAACATGTTTAATTTTTATTAAAATTTAACAGCAAAATAAATGATGGGACGTAAATCTGGGGTTAAGGTAGAAGCTGAAATATCAAACTTTTAAAGAAAAAATGTTGAAAAAGTTAGAATTTTTTTTATCATAATGGAGAAATTTGACATTCTACAAATATAAAAACCCAGTTATACCTCATTCAACAAGGTGTAACTTTTTCAAGTGTTTTAACAATGAGAAAGGGCATGTAAAAGGGCAAGTTTTCATTCAGTTCAGTGATTTCTACTTGGTTGTAATCTGGGAGTCTTCAAAAACACTCCGTATGAGGAAGTATAGAATCCCTGTCAGCAGCTTCTGGGATTTCCGCTTTTAACTGCTTGTGCAGACTCCTGAAGTTGTTGTCAGTTTCAGTGAAGTAATGATGGCAAATGCTGACTGTTTTGCCGTCATTACTACCACAAAATCTCGGCCATTCACTAAAGCAGGATTTCTGTGTAAGTGATGACTTATGCCACACGTGATGGATTCAATCTTTATTGAATATCAAATGTAGTTAGCAACCTTTAAACTGCTCTGGATGTTATTTTCCAGTCGAAGTTGTATTAATGTTTGAGTAAAGGCAACATCATCAGTTCCCCAAATACTGTGAAGCTCTGCTCTTTGGTGTTCTTCTTAACTTGCAGAAGGTGTGGAAACAGTGATGTGGGTGGAAGAGGAAAAAACTATCAACCAAAGCACATTAGTTATCTTCCTGTCTTCAGCTAACAGCTGTAGTATTTTATTAGGATTGGCTGTTTAGATAAGTCGTATTTCGTGTTCTCAACGACCCAATTTTCCATTGTCATTCTGTACACTATTTATGCTCAAGAGAGTTGGTAAGAAACTAAGAACCCTGAAAAAGTTTTGGCCATGAGTGAGAATTGCTGGGATCATGATTAAGCCCTGATGTAAAAACATAAAACCCTGGCAATGAATCAGTTTTCCTTTTCAATCGTGGAATAGTAAACTCTTTCCTTTGGATTTTACAGGACCTGGTACAGATTGTCTAACAATCCAGACATAAAATAGTGAAGCAGAATAAAAGGAACAGCAATATGATTGACCTTGATGTCTGGATTTTCATTTACTCTAGTGCCCTCTTAGTTGAGACCCTCCCATCCCGTGTTAATCACTATCCTCTTTATATCCAATTGCAAACATTCTTGGTATGTGGAGATTAAAGCATAGTCTGAGCATGTGCTTCCTTTAAGCACAATTTCCTCTTAAATGCACTTTATATAGACAGGATGTCCATTAAATGTTTTATACTGAATTACCACTTAAACAAAACTTCTCTATTCTCTGAAGTGAATCCCCCCTCTTTAGGCCTCTGTACCTGCACTACACAATTCCCCAGCTGAGGGGACAGGAAAACAGAGTGCTCTCAGGCCTTTCTTGAATATTGTGAGGTGGCTGGGTTGATTTACACTCTGAATATACCCCCCCTTATTCCCCCACCCGCCCCAAAACCATCTGGCATAACAATTCCTTGTTTCCTGAAGTCAGTGGCACTGATAATCCTCCAGCACTTTGTCCAAGTCAGGGTGTTTCTGCAGTGAGTGAAGATAGAATTAGATTTAAGTGAAGACCCCAAAGTCAAATACCTGCCAGTCTGGGCTCGCATATGAAGAATGCCCAATTGAGCAAGGTGCCAGAAGGCAGCCAGCACCAAATCATACCTCAGCAGTTCCCTCCAATTTATCTCTCTCTGTGTCACAGTGGAAGGAAAGAAATATTGGCCGCAAAGTCATTGTTGTTTCTGGGGACCAGTTTAAGTACGGTACCTTTTTAAAGCTGGTTTCTGGGACAACATGGCAGCAATATAATAAGACCATCTTGTTTTATCATGTTGCGAGTTCCTTAAAGTAAGGGAGCAAGAGATGGCAGCACATAGCACTGCAAGCTCCTATTTTAACCCTTTCAACTTTCTTAATAGAAAGGGGCTGTACTGACTGTGGAGATTGTGTCACCACATAGAAAGAATCCTTCACCATATTTGCTGGAAATTACTATGATGCATTCATCCTCAGGAATTCTGTCCTCCCTGCGTGAATAACTTGTGAGTGACAAGACATGGCGCTTGCTGGCATCAATAATAACCCCTATAAGAGTTGCAGGAACAACAGCTGAGGAGTACGACAAGGAGGCACATGCCTCTAACAGAGTAGTCATTGAGAAGACCATTCCAGTCCTTAACGTGGTGTTTCCACTGCTGGGATAGTTCACGATAAGTTTTTCAATATGCTGCACTACATTTTTCCTGCATAGTTGTAAGCTTATTATCCATTGCACTATTTTGTCATCCAAAATGTTCTTGACATGGAGATGGATGGGATGCTCTTCAGTGCCTTGGAGGCATGAGGACTGTCAGTCAGATAACTCTTTAGTGATAACTGTAAGGAGGAATTAAAGCTTAGTTAGTTAACACTGTTTAATGAAGTTTACCTGGGTCCCACTATTGCCATAACTCCTTCTAGGCTACCTTCAAATAAATTTAAAAATACAGGACCTATCCTAGAACATCATATCACATCACACCAGACTTCTTCAGCCTTACATAGCCTTATAAGTCTTAATCATCTGATTGAATACCTAAGCAGGATATGAGTTCACTCATTCATGTGTGATTATAAAAGGCACAAATTGCTGAGCATGAGAGAAATATTCATTCACCTTTATTAGAATGAGCTCAAAGGTGACTATAAACCAGCCTACTATTTGCACACATTGGGCTGGATTTTATGGGCTCCCCTGAGGCGAAGTCGGAGACGGGGGGGGGCCCATAGCTTGCGGCGGGGGCGGAGGACCCATTGTCATCCCATCACCAAGTGATTTTGCCGGGGATGGAATAAGCCAATTGAGGCTTATTAATGGCCACTTAAGGGCCTCTTCCCGCCATGGCTGGGATCTAACCAGCAGCAGTGGGGGGGTGGGGGCCTCCACCTCGCGGGGAGGGCGCCTTGTCCCTGCGGGCTTGGGGGGAGGTCCCTCCTTCATGGGAAATCTGTGGCCCACAGAGGACCTCAGCTGGGAAACAATGCACCTCCCAGGACCCCCCTCCCCCAGGCTTTACAACCACCATCCAACCCCCCTCGCTGGGACCTTCCGAACTGGCCCTGGCTACCCCGCCTCACTTACCTGAGGTCTGGGATTCCAGCACTGGGCCTGCATCCAAGGTCTTTGCAGTACTGGCAGTGGCTACCGCTCCCGGTGGCGCTGCCGATACTGCTGAGCTACCAGCCCTGTGATTGTCCAATAGCACCCTATTTAAAGGGACGGAGTTCTCAGCGCCAGGCACTTAGGATTCAAACATTGGAGGATCACTGCAGAGTGGCATGAATAGGCCGAGGCGGAGTTTCACCCACCTTTTTGGTCCGGCACAGTGAGACCTGCTTCCTCCACAAAGTCCAGCCCATTATGCTTCTCCTGGGTAACTAAACATGCCTTTCTTTGCACTTTTTGTTTACTGCTTCTCCTAGGTTCAATCTGAGGGACAAGATCAAGAGAGCTGGTTGGTTACTTCAGTGTTACAAAGAATTATGGAACTGAGGTGGCCTTCCTCTGATACCATCTTGGTCCTAGGAGGAAGCTGCTGTTATCTGCATCTCTGGAGTGTATGCCTGACATCACCTCTCAAACACAATTTCTGTGGCGCACTACGGAGGAAAGCTAGATGCCTGGCATGTTCTGCTGTCCTGAAAAATTGTAGTCTTATTCAGATCTTGTCCAACCATTGCTATTCTACTAGGCTTTGGATCTATGACCTTGCTGATTAGTGGTTGGCTTGTCTAATGGCAGCCATTCGATCCCAAAAGCCCCAAGAGACAATGGACTGCATTCCGGTCCTTAGAGTCTGGAAGCCAGTACAAAGAGTACCGTCTAGTCAAGAAGGTTGAGGCAGAGGAAGATGGGGAAGGGTGTTGCACCAAGGGCTCTTGAGTGCCCATGTCCTCAGCATCCGCTTCCTCATCATCATCCTTATTGTCATCATCAGAGTCGCGAGAAAACATTTTCTTCCCTCCTACTCCTCTTCCATTTCCTCATCACCAATTTCCTTGACTTCATCATCCTCTGCCCACATTCTTGTGATGGATCTGCAGGAAAGAAGAACATAAGATGAAGGAGACAGGGCAGGATGTGGAAGTTTCTGGCAGACTGCCTCTTTATAGGGATGCCATGGTGACACTAACTTGCTACCAGTATTGTCACATTCTGTGGCTAGGGCAGAGTGCCTTCCCAATAGCCCCATGGCTGCTCCATGTAGGGGTCAGCTCTCCGTTGTCTTCAAAGACCCATCTGGTCCCCTGCCTTTCACATTGTGCACAAGTTTCTTCCTTATCAAGATTAAGAGACTAGCTGAAGGGATATCTCCCGGGTGTCATCAGACTGTTGATGTAATAGATCTGCTGTGTTCACTCTGTCAAAATGGAAGAAAGGTTTTAAAGTTCTTTATGCAAATAATTGCTGCTGTGGTGATCTTGTGGGTGGGGGGAGGGGAGTAAGAATAGCGATGCATATTGTTTCTCAGTTTCTGACCCCCTTATAAAGGGTTATTTGTCTAATTAATAATTTTAGACGGTAAACAGTGTATTGGTGCCTAAGGAAGAAAAGGCAGAGTGGCTGGTTTGTTACCTTGCCCGACCTCATCACCCTTTTCCAGTAACTGCTGTCACTTTGTAAGTGTGGTGCAAAAACACATGTAAAAAAGTAGCTGTCTGAATTTCCTGTTTGCTTCAACACTTGGTGTTCAAAACTTGGGGCTGTTGTGCTACTTAAAGTAATTGTTATAAATTGGAAGTTTATGAGAATTTCCTGCAAAGCCAAACTGTTCGAGATGTGAGTGTGATCTACAGCAGCTAATCTTTCAGATTGGCCTGATGTTCTCAGTGAGTTTAGGAAGTCCAGTAAACAATGATCATGTTTTTTTTCTTGATTTCTCATTAATTCTGCAATGATGTGCAAAAAAGAATGTGTGTAATGAGTTAGCCCTAATGGGATTTCCCTTGGGGAAAGCCACAGAAGCGCATTTGCCATAAAATACAGTTTCACACCGATTCCCTGTGATACCATAGAGTGAAAGTGATGTGGGTGCACAGCTGTTTTTATTACTGGTCATGGGCTGGAAAGTACTTTGACTCATAAAGATGCAGTTCGTGAATGCTTGGAGATTGTGGAGATATCATTGAGCAGAGGTTGCTCTGCTGTGCTCTCAGTTCCAATAAGAGGCTGCTGTGACTGAAAAAAAAGTTACCTTCTTTTCCCCTCTCTCCATTCACATAGATGCATATGAACTATGTGGTTGTTTGCAGGAGGCTTGAGCGTGATTTTCTGTAGTTGAATACCAGTTAGATACCGATTGCCAGGAACATGTGCTTCTACATTAGATTTTATAATTGCATGCTCCAGAAGTCCAGCCTGTAATGAATGGTGATTTTCCTCATTCTGGTTAATATCATAAAGCCCTTCATCTTGGTAGTTATATTTGTCACGAGGAGATTAATAGACTGATTCACATTTCTCTGTATAGCGATAGCTTTATTTTTCCCTCCAGTTTTACCCCATCCTCAAAGTTCTCCACTGATAATAGTCTGCTTTCTAATAAGCCTCATCCCACACTTGTACTTTATTCTTTCAGGATTATTTAGTAAACTAACTTCTGAAAAACTTGTCATTTTGAAGGTGAAGATTTTTTTTAATAAATATATTCTTCCTGTAAATGCCACACATAACTTCCTGTAAGACTTCATTCAGACACTATGTCTATTCTGACTCATTATGAGCAGGACTACAGGAGATCTGCAAATATATATTTTTAGTACGATTTGTTTCCCGCGCACCCCCCCCCCCCCCCCCCCCCCCTTTTCCTGCAGTTGGGCTCACTGTGCCACTTGTCAGTTTAACAGTAGAACAAGTAGCTGAGTTATACAGACTGGGAAGGCTGTCTGCACCAGGTTATTTACTTTCAAGCTAAGACACAGGTAGGAGTGCCATAATTGTCCTTTCCTGACTGTTGACTAGATGCGGATAGGACCTAGTTCAATTGTGACCACTATCCTCCTTCATGATTGAATAGATATTCACCATCAAGCCTTACACATGAAGATTGGCTACTTCAGGAAGTGTACCACAGAAAGGAATTACTCTTCAGGCTAGAAGGGAAGTGGGGAGAAAATTGTCAGTAAGTAAAAATTCCAGAATTCAAAAAAAATCAGAAAAAATTTACATGGCGCTTTTCACAAACTCAGGACTTCCCAAAGCAGTTTACAGCCAATGAAGTGCTTTTGAAGTGTAGTTACTATTGTTATGTAGAAAACACAGCAGCTAGTTTGCGCATAGCCAGATCCCACAATGTTGTAATTTGGTGATGTTGATTGAGAGGTAAACATTGTCCACGACACCAGAGAGAACGCCGCTGCTCTTCTGCGAAACTGTATCATCGGTTCATTTACATCCACCCAAGAGGACAAACGAGGCTTTGGTTTTATATCTCATTCGAAAGAAGGCACCTGCTACATCGCAGTGCTCCCTCAGTACTGTGCTGGAGTATCAGCCTAGAATTGTGCTGAAGTCTCCGCTGCGGGACTTGAACCCACAACCTTCTCTCTCTGAGACAAGAATGCTACCATGGCTGGTGCTTGCAATATGGGAGTAATATTTCCACTTCTTATGTTGGGATGTGGTGCTGTGAGAATTGGCAGCCTTCTGGTACCACATCTAAGTAACCATTCTTCATGTGAGGGCCCAGACTATTAAGGTAGGCCAACTATTCAGCTGTGGTGGATGCAACATAGCCAGGCCTGAACCTATCCTCACCTAACATCCTCATTCCAGTAAGGTGCCCATGGTAACCATTAGGACTCAGGCTCATTTTATTTCACTTGTAGCTCAGGAGCATTGAAGCCAATTGTAAAACCTACCAGCCACCATGGCTGCGATCATTTAACTCAGCACTGACTAGGGATTGAACCTTCAACCTTGCTGAATTGTCTGTTTCAGTATCGTACTGCACCACATAAAGCACTGGGAAGCCCACCTGATAACTTTAAAAGAACTTCAATGTAGTTAGATGTAAAGGGGTTTAATTTTTCCACAAGTACATAAATGCCTTGTCGTGAATATTCTTTACGAATCTATTTCCAGTATTTTTCTTATTGGGTTCGCACTGCATGCACGCAAGAAAATGTAAGGGGTGTGATTCAGGTAGTGTATATTGTACGGGAAGAAACTGATGATGATCTGATAATATCGGACTCAGATCCTCTACCCTGTAGGACATATATCTGTGTGGCTGAAGAGCTGCCTTCATTCCTGCTCTTCTATCCCACCATCTATATATTTCATGTGGGTCCTGTCTGAAAGGTGTCTCACCCCTATTTTACCTCCACTTTAAATACCTTAGATGTACATTTCACCTAAACATCAGAAAAGACTCTTTCTAGTCCTAGCGCACCATATATTTTCCTACTCTTTTTCCTGGCTTTTATGCAGTGAGCAAAATATTTTCATTGTGTCTCTCCCCCATGGCTACTATTTTGACTTTTACTTTCTAACAGTTAAAGATCGAGAAAGACTTCATTTTGGAAATTAGATTTCTGGGGAATCATGCTTTAAACTGCCCTAATTGTGTGGTAATGTAGTGATGGTATCTTAAATGGAATTAAATGTAAATTAAAAGGTTAGGATAAAAAAGGTGTATCGCTTTCAAGTGAGGAACCTTAGAGTATTAATTAAAGGAGGAATCCCTATTAACCTGCAGCAGACGAACTAGTGAAGTTTTTCAAAAGAAATGAGACATAGGTGCTGCTAGGGTCAGCTTAGTCATATTCATAGAGTTATACAGCACAGAAACAGGCCCTTCGGCCCACCGTGTCCGCACCGACCACAAAATATCTATCTATTCTAATCCCATTTTCCAGCACTTGGCCCATAGCCTTGTATGCTATGGCGTTTCAAGTGCTCATCTAAATACTTCTTAAATGTTGAGTGTTCCTGCCTCTACCACCCCCTCAGGCAGTGTGTTCCAGATTCCAGCCACCCTCTGGGTGAAAAATACTTTCCTCAAATACCCTCTAAACCTCCTGCCCCTTACCTTAAATCTATGCCCCCTACTTATGGGCACCTCCACTAAGGGGAGAATTTTCTTCCTATCTACCCTATCTATGCCCCTCATAAATTTTGGATACCTCAAACAGGTCCCCCCTCTGCCTTCTCTGCCTTAAGGAAAACAACCCTAGCCTATCCAGTCTCTCTTCATAGCTGAAATGCTCCAGCCCAGGCAACATCCTCGTGAATCTCCTCTGTACCCTCTCCATTACATTAAGCAGCAGGGACCTCCCAGCGTCAAAACAATTGCTTTAAAATTGCAGATCCTGAAGACAAGTGTTGGGATAGCTCCACATCATTAGAATTCCCTAGCTTTTTTTATTCCTGGAAAGCATAAAAAGGTTAATGCTGAATCCCAGCTCAGGTAACACCCCTTGAGGCATTAAAAATATGGAGATATATTTTATAAGAAATACAAAATATAAAAATCCTATATATGAGAACATAATTAGAAAACATGGTATGGAGTACAAATGTTCCTACGTGTGCATAACGAAGGTGAGCCTACTAAATTCAGGTGTATCAGCCGAATAAATTGCTACAGAAAGAGCAAATGTTACAATACATACAACAGGTCAGTCAGCACTGGTAAACAGAAAAGCAGTGAATTGATTTATTTGTGTAATGATCACAGCCAGCAGAAACGCTAGAAGCCCATTCACACTTCCTGGGTCTTCCACAGGTTACAGCTGTATCCTCCTTGATGGGTACATTATCCAAATTCAGCTATGTAGAGTTTTTAACCTTTCTGCAGAATGATTTTCAAATTTAAGTTTTAACAGCTTCTTAAGGAACTGAACAAGCTAGACACGCCAGAAACTGTCAAGACTGCATCCCAACATCCTAATTTGACACTTTTAATATTAAGTGCCACAATTCCTCTTCCTCCCAAAATGTAGCAGTCAGAATGGAATAAAAACAGAAAATGCTGGATATACTCAGCAGGTCTGGCAGCAACTGTGGAGAGAGAAACAAAGTTAACTTTTCAGGTTGATGACCTTTCAGAGCTGACGAAGGGTCATCAACCTGAAACGTTAACTCTGTTTCTCTCTCCACAGAAGATGTCAGACCTGCTGAGTATTTAAAGAATTTTCTGTTTTTTTTTCCAATTTCCAGAATCCGTAGTAGTTTGCTTATGCAGTAGGAATGGAACCTCTTTCTGATGCTGATTTTTCAGTCTTCCTGCTCCCATTTTGCACTAACTCAATTGCCCACCAATACTTAACCAAAATGGTTATTTTTCACGAGTGAGGCTGGGATTCTGGTTCTTGGGATGGCGTTCTGACAAGGAAGGACTTCTGCCAGCCCATCTGAATCTGCACAAACCCTGACCCATTTCTTTGGGTTCGGGTTCATTTGCGATGCACAGTGGAATTCCCACCTCCATAAAGAAGCCCACGATTGTGAAAAGAACAAGCCTGAATGTATTGCTGCACGGATGTCACTTCAACACCAGAATAGGAAGTGAGGAACCTTTAAAGGGGCAGAAGCATCTTGAAGATGGCAGCAAGGCTCCCAGTGAAGACCTGAACCAAGGCCTTCAGCATGTAAGCACTGGACGTGAAGTGGAGGGAGAAGAGGCTGCAACTAATTTTTCTTCCTCTTGAGGGACCTCGAGGTCTTTACTGTTGCTTCCTGGGGCCTACAGCCAGCTTCTGTATAGCAATGATAAGCGAGATGAATGCGAAGGAAATTCTGCTGGGACCGGGTTCCCCCCTTTGCCAGTTGCTTGCCCCAAGTTTCCATCCTTGGCCTTCTATTCTTTTTCTTTATTTTGGCCCTTGAAAGCATATCTACATGCATGGGGTCAGCTTTCATAGGTATGCCGGTTTACTTCTCCCCTATCACTGCTTGATTTGATGACTAACAATGTTCTGTGGGACTGTTTGTCCTGCATCAAGTTGTGGCTGAGCCAGAATTTCTTGGAACTTGACACTGGCATAACCAAACCAACCTTGTCTGTCCCCTGCCAGAAACCTACCGTCCTAAACCATGGATTCCTTTTCCATTTCCTTGGATGCCTGCTCAAACTCAACCAGTAAACATCCAACCTCAATGCTCTTCAAATCCTGAGCTGAACTGTAAACCTCTATTGTCCATTGCCAAAACCACACTAGCACTTCTGATATGTCTTTCTTATTCCTCAACGGAGGATTCCCCCCAGCCTGATTGACAGGGCCGTCAACCGTGTCTGACTCATTTCTTACCCTTCTGCTCTCACCTCTTCCCCTCCCTCCCAGAGCCACAAGAGGGTTCCCCTTGTCCTCACCTTCCACCCTACCAGCCTCCGTATTCAACGGATCATCATCCGCCATTTCCGCCACCTCCAGCGAGATCCCACCATCAAACACATCTTCCCCTCCCCTCCCCTTTCAGCATTCCAAAGGGTTCCCTCCGCGACACCCTGGTCCACTTCTCAATCACCTTCAACACCCCGCCCCCTTTCCATAGCACCTGTCCGTGCAAGCACAGGAGATGTAACACCTGTCCTTTTACCTCCTCTCCTCACCATCCAAGGCCCCACACACTGTTTCCAGGTGAAACAGCAATTTACGTGTACTTCCCTCAATTTAGTATACTGTATTCACTGCTTACAATGGGGTCTGCTCGACATTGGGGAGACCAAATGCAGTTTAGGTGACTGTTTTGCAGAACACCTTCGTTCAGACTGCAAGCATGATACTGAGCTTCTGGTGGCCTGCCATTTTAATTTTCCACCTTGCTGTCATGTTGACCTCACTGTCCTCAGCCTACTGCAGTGTTCCTGTGCAGCTCAGTGCAAGCTCGAGGAACAGCACCTCATCTTTCAGTAGGCACTTTGCAGCCTTCCAGACTCAACATTGCTTTCAACAATTTTAGATTGTAATCCCCATTTTGTTGCCCTTTCTTTGCATTTTCCAGTCTTAATCCTTTTCTCTTGTTTTTGCTTTCGGGATGACAGCTGTTCATTATTCTGCCATTCACACCTCCTCTGGGCATACCTTTTCTTTACCTGTACCATTACCAATCCCTTTGGCTCTGAACCACCAACCTTTTTGTCATTTAATGTCTCCCATCTTCTGCCTTATCACAGACCTTCTGTTTTGTTCTTTTTCCACTCTGCCCCATTTCACCTGCTTAAAACCTCTACATTTCTAAGTTTTCCTAGTTCTGATGAAAGGTTATTAACCTGAAAGATTAACTCTGTTTCTTTCTCCACAGATGCTGCCAAACCTGCTGAGTATTTCCAGCATTTTCTGTATTTATTCCATTATCAAAACTGACTATTTCTACCTGTCTCTGAACCCATTCACCCTCCCATTGCTACTGAAATCGTCATCATCTTTTGTTGTCTTTATTGGCTCTAGATTTCACATTTTAAGCCCCCTCCTTGCTGGCCTCCCAAATACCATTTTACAACTGTGCAAACTCATAACTATGCTGCTTATATCCTACTCTACACTAAACCTTACTCACCTGTACCACAATCTTTGTCAAACATAATTGGCTCAAGTCCCTCAGCACAATGATTTCAGAATCCTCTCTCTGTCTTCAAATCCTTGTGTGGCCTAGCTTCTTCCTTTCCCTACAATTTATTTTAACTCTGCTGTCCTCCCAGTACCTTCTACTATTCTAACTATAGTCTATTGCATATTGCCCCATCTTTGCACTCTACCACAAGGGCCAAAGCCTTTAGTCATTGTGTCCACGCATTCTTGAATTCTCTCCTTGCCTCTATCTTGCTTTGCCTTGCCTTCAAAAGTATTCTTAAAATTTGTCCTTCAAATTGCTTTCCTTTGGTAACTTCTGCTCAATCTCCATTATCTTTTCATTCCCTTGAAAATAAAAAAAAGTGATGACGAACAAGAAATATTATTTTTCACAATTTTATTTCTGGTGGCAAAAGAAAAAAAAATCACATTCTTTGAGAGTTTGTCATTAAAAGGTGATGGAACCCTGGTTATACTCTGATATGGACAAAGATGGAGTTTCTAAGATCACTTTGACCTCATAGCAATAAGATTTTCACTGTTTTAGTCCAAAAAGCACAGAGTAAACCTTTGGCTTTGCCACAAATAGGGAAGATTTTTTGTCATGTCTGTTTTGAAAAGGAGCAAAAGAGTAGCCTAAAATAAAAGCAAAATACTGCGGATGCTGGAAATCTGAAATAAAAATGAGAAATGCTGGAAATACTCAGCAGGTCTGGCAGCATCAGTGGAGAGAGAAGCAAAGTTAATGTTTCAGGTCAGTGACCCTTCTTCAGATTTATTATAAAAGAGTAGCCTATGTGTTTTTGATTTCTAAAAGTCTCGTAATGAAAACTATGAAGTCCCACCAATCACCATGCAGTGTGATTATATTTCAGAATTAAGGATTCATGGCCAATTTGTAAATTTGTCTGTTGGAGCTTTTAGTTCTCTGTAAATAGGATAATTCTTCTCTGGGAACTGTGTCTTTAGTTCACAAAAGAGAATTCCGAGTATTCAAACAAGTGGCAGTATGAATTGAAATTTTGAAATTTAGCACACAAATAATTATATATTTAGCAGCTCAAAGGGGCATTGCTGTCTTTCTGAGCAGAAACTAGTGACTATGGAAACTATTTACAACTGTCTGTGCTATTACGGATAACAATGGCTCCAATCAACATGGGCACATACATCTCAATCTTTTCTTTCCTCTCCACGTTTTATTCCTCTTCATTCAAAGTTGGTGAATATTGCAAAGATGGTTCACAGGTGCTGCCAGCACTATATTACCTCACCAAAGTAGAAGTTTTCTTTGTGTAATCCTAGACAGTGAGTGTCAGAAGCCTATTACCATGGGTGGCATCACGGTTGAGCTCGACATCTGCTCTAGATTTTTAAAAAAGGAATAAGAATGCCCTATGATTTTGCAAGGACACTGAGGCCAATGGTATCCCTTCCTGTCATCACGGATGCAATGGATCTCGGATTGAAATTGAGACCTTTCCAGCCTGTATGGATCAGTACCACATTAGACATTATTTTTACCAAAAAAACACGGAGAATCTGTTTAAATATTTTCAGTGTTTAAAGTTTTGCTATGTTCACCTTTCATGAGCATGTGTCCCCCTCATGAGGCTTCAAACAGTCTCCTCAAGCTTCAAGGTTCTTCTGCCCCCTTTAACTGGTCTCTTCTTCAGGTGCTGCAGTGACCGTCCTGCTGCTACACTGTTCATATTCGTCAGCCTTGCAGTACTGGGCTCCCTCACCCTCACATAAATCCTACAAGAAGCTCATCCTGCATAGTCACTGACCTCCCCCACCACCAACAAGGAAAATTAAGCAGAATTGTGTGGTGTTGAGGGGACAGCATTCCTTTCCTGCTGCAATACCATTAATGGGAGGAGGATTCAATCCAGTGTATCAAGGAAAGTATTCAAAATAGTGTGCTGATAGGACATCTATAAAATACAGACCATCATGAAGTCAGTTCATGCAGTATATATCACCTTACCATAAATCATTTTCACACAGTGAATTTTACAGATCAATACAGAAGTAGCTTGAAGTACAAACAAGTCCTTGCATGTAAATTTTCTTTCATCTGCTGCAAATTTTGTAGTAAATAATGTTTCATGGCACAAGGACATTGGCCAATAAACCATGTTACCCATTGGCTGAAGCTTCAGTGGAAAAGATGCTTCCTTCTTGCTCGAAGAGGCAAATCCTTTAGGTCTCAATTTCATGGGTGGGACAGGTTTGTTAATGACAATTATTAATAATGCAATTCTGTTGCTAATAATTACCCAATTGAAGAATTAGATTATTTAAAATCCATTTTTAAGAACCTTAAGTTTTAAATTTAGTCCATTAAAAGTTAAATAAGTTATTTTGCCCAGTCACCATTCTCAATGTGGGGTGGACTGAGGAAATGGTGTTGCTCATTCCTAATATCCTTAGGGAAGTAAATCTGTAATCCTTACTGGGTCTGGCCTAGATGTGACTCCAGACCCACAGCAATGTAGTTGACTCTTAACTGCCTTTTGAAATGGCCTAGCATGCCACTCAGTTGTCAAGGGCTATTAGGGATGGGCAATAAATGCTGGCCTTACCAGCAATGCCCACATCCCATGAAAGAGTAAAGAAAAGATTCCTGTCCACTTGCATAAAACTCTAATTTCCCAGTTTCCTATGGCATGTGGAACAATACTATAAGCCAATTCCGTTTTACTTGTCTTCCTTTTTCTGATGGCACTGACTCATGCTGTAGTTTGGTTCCAGAGGGGCCTGCAGCTCTCTAGTATCTCACCCACTTTCATGTGTGCACCACAATAGTGAGTACTGTTAAGATGTTTGACAGTGGGGAGCATTATAGTTGACCCAGATTCTGTCTTTACCTGGAATCCATAGTGCAAACTTTTCAACAGAGATTAGTTACCCTGACTCAGTTTTCCTGTTAAGACCACTTATAATGCCCCTGTTCCCATGCTGTATGAGGTCAGCTAACTCAGCATAGATCAGGGGTAAAACGCAGGCCCTTTCTGCTGTCTCTGGCCTAAGACTACGCTGATTCATTTTGGAAATGATCAAGTAAAATAACTTATGATGCAACTACGTTTGCATTCTGGAGCCAAATGCTGAAATGTACAGGAATTGTATCACTTGGTATGTCAAAGTTGCATTTATGAGATCTTAATTATTTTCATTAGCCTCCCATTAACTTTTCTTTAAAGCTGATGTCACTTGTTTCTATGGCTGCTTCCTTCACCTGTTAATTGAACTAGCTACTAGTGTGCACAGTCAGTGAAAAAGAGCTGGAATCTGCATTAACTGTGTGTGTTACAAATATATTAGTCTGAATTTGTTCCTCTGATCATTATGTCACTTCAAATAAATGTTTTTTTTTAAAGAACATTGTAAATATCCTCTGGAGAATGGTGTTGCATTTCTGGTTAATGGAGTCTATGTTATGCATTCATGAGAGTAGACAGCAAGTGCCCTGTACCAGGGCCCTCTGATGTCGCTCCAATCCTAGGAGGTGGATGAGAACATGTAAGGATGATTCTACATGGGAAAGGTCCTGGAGTCCTCACGGTGATGTAATTGAGTTCAGGAATTCAGTGGTGCTGGGAATCATGTGCACAAACTCACATTCCACCACTCTATGGTTCCATCAGTCAGCCTTTAATATCTTAAACTATAGTGTTTGCACATAATTTTTAAAGAATTCAAAACAGACTTAAATTTCATTTCCGCACTGTTTTTCTTTTCTTGTAATCTCATTTCAGCCACCCACCCCCACCCCTCCCCCAGCCTCTTCATCTTCCTTATTACTTTATATCCTTTAGCATTTTGTTCTGGTGTTGTTTTGCTCATTCTTCGATCTGTTTTCTCTGCCTCTTATCCTTGCCTTCTTTATTCACTGCCACTTTTTTCCTCTTTCCTCTGTGAAATTATTTATATGTGAGAATGCTCCCACAGGCACAGATTGACTGACTTTCAGAGAAAGTTCAAGCTCTAGGAGGATTGTGTTTTCTCATGTGCCATGATTTGCCTAGATATGGGACAAATGCAAGGATTTAAATAACTGTCATATTAGAGTACATGCTTTTCAAAGAGAATAAATCAAGTTAAGTTTGGGGTGTAATCTATATGCTCATAAGCACGGTACTGGTGTGCCTGGCCAGATGGGAACAAATGTGCTGAATCAAGTACTGGTTTAATATTCAAATCTCTGGCACAAGTTTATCAGTTTTATTCCACTTACAAAGAGAATTTTTAAGGAAACCCTTTTAAAAATTCAAGTCGGTAAGAATTAGCATCAGCTTCAACATCCATTTCTTCATGATTGAACATTATATGCAGTTTTGCACGCCCTAGCTTCTAAAGTACAATGATGTGTTAGGGGGTTTCAGTGAATGAGATCAAGGATGGATAGTGCATTTTGGGCTCAAAGTTAGGCAGATAGGCTCACAGAGCTGAACTCATTTTACTGGAGCAGTTGGAAAAATGAGACCAAAAAGTGATGATTAGCATGAAAGTTGTAGATGCAAGCAGGCCTTTTAACTTGGACTGTATGTAGAAATGAATGACCTGAATACACAGCTAATGATCCTCAAGAAAGACGAGTGATTAGAACCATATTTTCCAACAGAGTGGTGGCTATGTGGAACAAACTCTCAGCAAGAACATTTAATGCTGTGTCAATTAATTCCTCAAAAAATCAGCAAACAGCTCCCTCAATGGCCTAGTGAGTAAAGGAATAGCCCAGCATCGTACAACACCTTGGAGATCAGAAGGTCCCAAGATCAATCGTGTGACTGTGTTAACATAACATACAGAAGCTGTGGCAATTAACCTCAGCATTCCTGTGCCAAAGAAGGAAAAAGGAGCTAGAGTTCATATTCTGGTGGCACCCCAGCTGAAAAGGTTTTGGACTGAATTTGCGAAGACGTGATCCTATTAGTTATACCTAAATCACGTCAGCTGGCCCCCTGCAGAATTGACCCAGTGCTGCATGTTGAATGCCAAACAGACCTCACGGGCCAGAAATGCTATTACCTTCTACCCGGTTTTCCACCAATCCCTCCTCCGGCCCCCCCATCCCCACTCCACTCCCCCACCAATTCCAAGAAATAAATTTTCTGCCGTTTCTTACTAGTTCTTTGGGACAGCAGATAAATAACAAGTGCAGTAAAGTCCACGTGTGCAGGTATGCCAAATCTTACTGTGATCTTCAATCTTATGTCAGTTGACGTAGGTCCCACTGTGGTTGGGGAAGGAAGAGCTCCCAGCATCAGGAAGCCCAGCCTTTCTGATGTGGGGATAGCATGTTTGGGGCAACCTAAGGATTTCACTCCAGATAAGGGCATCCTAAAAATTTGAAGTGAAAGCCAGTGGCTGTAAAATTAGGCTTTGTAGTGTCCGTAGTTTCAGCACTACACGTGCCATTTTGGTACTAAAATGGCATCCACGCTGTGTGCATACACTTCATGCATTGCCCTCATGGAGGCCATTTTAGTGAAGGCTCTAGCCCAGGAGTTAGGAGCAGTTGCTGAAAGTCTGCAGAGTAGGCAAAATGTGACGTCAGTAATGCTGATTTTGAGGCCAGCTTGCCATTTTGACCTCGTCACATCAGCTAACACCCTCTCTTAACCTTGCACAGTTGAACATGCGTTCAGCAGCAAGAAGGGCTCCTGACCAGCATGATTTAAAGGGATCATCAACTACTTTCAGGTTAGTTACTGATTGACTTCTGCTGGCTCTGTCGGAGCTCGCAGAGCTGCTGTGAGTTTTCTACTGCTATTTAAAGTTGGTGAAATCTTCAGGGAGTGGTGTTGGACATAGTGAAGGCTTTGGTTCTGACTTCAAGGGCTTTGTTCAGACCACCTTCTCCCAGAGGGGAGATGAGAGTCACTTGACATCAAAACAGCATTTGACTGAGTGTGGGATCGAGGAGCCCTGGCAAGGTTGAAATCAATGGGAATCAGAGGAAAACTCTCCACTGGTTGGAGTCATACCGAGCACAAAGGAAGATGGTTGTGGTTGTTGGAGGCCAATCATCTTGGCCCCGGACATCACTGCAGGAGTTTCTCAGGGTAGTGTCCTAGGCCCAACCATCTTCAGCTGCTTTATCAATGACCTTCCCTCCATCATAAGGTCAGTGGGGATGTTCACTGATGATTGGGCAATGTTCAGCACCATTGGAATGCTCAAGCAATGGCTGTGCTGCCTGGACCACTCTGGAGGAGCCTGCAGTACTCACTGGAGCATGTGTCACAATTTGTCATGGTCTGCTGTATCCTGCATACTCTTGCCATCATGAGGGCACAGCCCTTGCCGCCAGGTATAAGGCAAGCAGTTCAGGACCAGTAGGAAGGGAGGAGGCAACCAACTGTTCATGATTGCCTTAGCCATCTATGCTACTGGTGAACACAACACCAATTCCCCATTCTACAACAATCCCGCACCTTGCCCAGAATTTTATGAAAACCTGTGTTTTCCTGCTGCCGAGCCCACGCGGATGGTCGTTGGGACCCTGGGCAGGATTTTCCAGCGGCAGCCAATTAACAGGCCGCCACCAGACCGCCATCCAATTGAGGACGGTGGCCCAACTCTCAGTGCTGCAGGCCCAATCAGAGGCAGCCTCAGCAACATCACCATTTTGTCTGTGGCAGCCAATTCATTGGCTGCTGCTGGCGTTGCCGTCCCTATTAAGGACAGCGGCCAACCCCCAAGAGCTTCTGGCCCAATCAGAGGGCCAGTAGCTCAGCAGTGCCACCTCTAGCAATGGCTGCTGCTAGGGCTGCACCTGCAGGATCAGGGCACATCAATGGCTCTGTGTTCTCACAGTCAGGTGTGGGTCTGGGAGGGCCGGGGCCAGCCAGGCAGGCCCTGGCGAGGTGCGGGAGGGTGGGGTGGGGGTGGGATCGCATAGGACAGGCAATGTCATTGATGCAGGGATGGCCATTGTCGCTGGGGAGGCCTTCCGTGGGCCAAAGAGTGCCTGAAAAGTATAATGGTTCCACTGTCTGGATTGATTCAGAGGAGCCCTCTATTACTCTGCAGAACTTGTCTCCAAGTTCGATGTGGTCGACTGCATCCTCCGCAACCTTGGTATCATGAAGACGCACCCCTTGTCACCAGGCCTTCAGAGGCCACCTCAGGAGGAGGAGGAAGGGAGGAGACATCCGGGACTCCTTTGCTTCAGACAGGCTGTCCATGAGCAGATTTTCAAACTGCGGTTCACCATATCCCACATCGCAGTTGCTCCAAAATTCCCACCTTTCAATCCATCTGCTACATACAATCACAGCGTCCTCTTGGCCAAAGTTCTGAAATAAAAGCCACCACAAAAAAATTCCATAACCGCTTTATCCAAAAAACAGTTCCAATAATCCATACAAGACTGAGCTATTCATCCTTGTGCCTTCTCTTAGTGTCTGTCTTACAGGGGACCTTTGCCTGGTCTGGTGCTCGTTTGCAGTACTACCCCAGTGGCTGCAGCTTGTCTGGTGGAAGGCTATTGATTTTCACTGGGGGAGACTATAAGTGGACTTGCAGGATGACCTCAATCTGCTCTGGGCCCTGTGAGCCCAGCTTTGGAATGTACTGCCTGAGCATGGGCAGCAGCAGTCTGGGCTGCCTAACCGAGAGGCAACAGTAGGGGTACTGGCGGAGTGGGAGTGGTGGGAGCATGAATGCTGTCATCTTGTGAGAGGATAGCAGGTGTTGCGCACTGCCACACCCCGGAGCAGCACCTCAGCAATCTTTGTTCGAACAGAGATTGCTGGACTGCTGTGCAAACTTGCCTGCTCCTTTGAGTATCCGCAACCATGATGGCAGCAGCCTGAGCCTGCGTGACACCAAGTTGTGCTTGTGTGGGAACAAGCATGGCTCTCATCTCAGTATGAGCTTCTACTGCAGCACTGAGATGATGGGTGGCTGCTGCCTGTCGTTCAGTGGAAGCTGTGAAACCAGCCACCAGATGCTGCATCACAGGTGGGTCCGTAAGTGCTGTCATGGAGTTGGCCATCATTTCCACACTGGAATGGGTGAGCTCCAAGCTCTGCACAAATCCCAGTGGCAAGTTGGAGCTCAACTCCTCCATACTCCTAGACAGTGACAAGAGACTCTGTGGCAGGCTTGCTAATGCACCAAACATCCCGGTATGCATGCCCATCAATGCTCTCCCATATGCCACTCCATTAAAATCTCATCTGAGTCCTCTGCTGCCACACCTGTCTGTGATCACACTGTCCGATGAGCTGTTACACAAACTATCCTTTTCCCTTGGCCTGGCTGCAGCCCACTCGTGCCCAGTGATTCACCACATGTTGTCGCCAACTCTATATTATCCTCTAAAGTTTGGACAGTGCCTGTATCTGACCTGGTGGCTGTGAGTGTCAGATCCTTTTTCATCTGGTCTAGACCTTCATAAAGAGGCTGCACTAGTTGGCCAGGCAGCAGTTCTTGGGTATCTGAACGCAGAAATGCAGAAGGCAGGTTTGGGCTGAGGGAAGGGGGTGGGATGGAGTGGAAAGCAAGAGGCCCATGGTCACACAATCTGCAGCTTGCACTTTATGCCAGATAGCACAATGAAGGTGAAGTGAGATTTGAGAAGATGCGTAAAGCAGTAATATACTGTCATCCTGAATGTTCTCAGTGATGCCGGATGCAATGGCCTTAGTCGCATCCGGCCCCATGATGCGGAGCACTGTCTCCTCCAGAGGGTATAGACGATACAGGCATGTCTGTCTCTCCTGGTTCCCTGCTAGTTCTTGAGGGTATGTGTCACCTTGTCCTGCAAGCTAAAGGGAAGAATGTCACTGAGTGCATTGCAATGTGTTTGGATGATCTTGCCATAGCTGAATAGCTGGAGGTATGTGAAAGCAGCGAGAGGTGGGTGTGAGGCTGGCAGATTTGTAAGTGTGTGAGCGTGAGGTGGTGTATCTGAATGTTAGGAGTGAGTCCTGATTGATGATGAAATAGTAATGGGGGCTATGGTGCATGGAGCAGCATGAGAGGTTGGTAGTGCAGTGGGTAGGTTTGAACATGCATTCACTAACCTTGATCACCCATGTGAGGTCATTGAACTTTTTCCAGCAATGCAGCCAGGTCCTCAGAGCCAAACTCCTGGAATTGACCTCCGTGGCTACCAGCTCCCATACCCTTCTCAGGATGTGCCTTGAGGGCCTGCTGGCTTGTGGAAACATGACGTTTCTCCTCCTTTCAACCTTCATCACTCCAGCACTGCATCGGAATACCTGGGAGCCCTCTCTCTCTGGCCTGTTGCTCCATTTTCTGCCTTTTACTTCGCAGCCAAGTCTTACTGAACCTTCTGCAGCAGCTCCTGTTGCATGAGTGCAGTTCCCCTTTAAGAGGGGCAGGCTGCCTTTAAGTGTCCAGATTGATATTTATATCCACTGATATTAACTCAGTTCCTGCATTTCTGTAGAATAAGTGACTCCTCCCATCTTGATCCTGGCTAATGAAACAATATTCCCAAAAAGACTCTTTGGTCTTGGCAGGCCCATCCTTCAACTTCCAAGAGGGTGAGTTGCTTGCTCCCAAACCACAGAATAAGAGTAAAGAGTTTCTGGCCATTTTTCTCTCTCTCCCCCGAGAAAGATTTGTCATCAAAATCTGACATCTCTCTGTACAACACAGCTCAGATTAGATCAGATTGAAGCTGTGTTATTCTGCTGTGGGGCTGTGCACTGGTACTTGAATGCCCAGCCCCAGTGTGCCATGCTTATAGCCATTGCCAAACTGCAACTGAACAATGATAGAAGGAAAAGAAAGAAGCCTGTTGTAGTCTGCACCAGTTTAGTTCGCTCAGCACAGTAATGCAATGCTTAATATTCAGGTCAGTACAATTTACTCCTGTCAATGTGCAGTCAGCTACTAGCTTCACAAATTTTAAACAAAAGATTGAACATTATTATTAAATGACAGCAGTGTTGAACTCATGAATTTCAAGGCGTTGAAGACTGCACCATGCTGATTCATATTGTATTTCCTTTCTCTCCAGTGCTGTGTAGTTTGTTGCCTGTCCTTGGGCAATGAATTCATTGCAAACACGCTTTCAAACTGAACTGGGTTATCTTTATAAATCTTTAATAAAACAAAGCAAAAGTCTGCCTTGCTGTGCTTTGCCTGTTGAGGTGTGTGGCAATATTTCTGTCTGAGTCTACAATGGCTAATGTTTACTTAGGTGCAACAATTTTCTTATGACTGTTTGACAAGAGCAGTTTGCTCTTTATTTTCCCCTCACCCTCACCACACCCTGCCTCCTGATGTTCTCTGTTGTTCTCCCATCTCTCTTGAAGGCAATCACTCATACTAGGATATAGTCTGCCAGGTTCTGGTAGCCATCTAGTCACTTGCCCAGGTGTATATTCTCCTTGTATGAGCCTGACCTAGACTGCCATTGTGCAACACATGACCAATGTGCAGTATTCACCCCCGAGTTTCTTCAGCCCATGCTACTGTTCACTTGTTTCCTGTTGCAACATAGGCAGTTCTTACATGGTTCAAGGTTCCTGGACCTGAAGAATTAGAAAAGATTGCTTCCTAATTGGCCCATTTAGGCCACTGAAAAAGCAGCATTATTGAGCTAAGCAGGAGGTCTTTTGTCCTCAAGTAGTTTAAAAAAACCAGAAACAAAAGGCGACCCACTGGTGGTAAAGCCAGGACCAGAGCAAAACAAGGAAGGTAATGGATCAAGCCCATCAGTAGAAGAGGGTGTAGTGGAGCTGAGGTTACCAGACCAGGAAGAGACAGAAATATATGTAATGTGGATCTGCCCTCTTGCTCCAAAAGATTGGATACCTCTGATCTAGACTATGGCAGGCATCACTGTTAAGACGTGTTCTGTCCATACCTGGCATATGGACATGCTCTAGCCGTTACAAAGAAGTGGTTGTATGGTGACCAAGGTTGGGAACTAAATACTCCCGGGTACTTGACACTTTGGAAAGACAGATAAAATAGAAAAGGAGCAAGGATAGCCCTGATCATAAAGGATGACATAAGGATAGTAATGAGGAAGAATCTTGACTTGGAAGAGCAGGAAACAGGAAGTAGAAACAGAAGGGGCGTGGAGATAAGAAATAACATGGGTCAGAAAACACTGGTGAGAATGGTTTATAGGCCTCCTAACAGTAGCAATACAGTTGGACATGGTATTAATCATGAAATTAAAGAATCTTGTAACAAAGTAGTGCAATAATCATGGGGACTTTATCTTCATATAGAGTGGACAAATCAGATTGGCAAATTTAGTTTTGCATTCAAAATAGTTTCCTAGAATAATGCATCATAGAACCAACCAAGGAAGTGGTTACTTTATATTTTACCTTATGTGATGAGACAGGGTTAATTAGTAATCTCATAGTAAAGGATCTTCTAGGGAAGAGTGATCATAATATGATCAAATTTCACGTTAAGTTCGACAGTGATGTATTTAAGTCTGAAACTAGAGCATAAAACTTAAATAAAGCTGGTTACACAGGTATGAGGAGTGAGTTGGCTATGGTAGATTGGAAAATTAAATAAAAAGATATAAGTAAATAAGCAATGGCAAACGTTAAGCAATGCTTCATAATTCTCAATGAATATACACTCCATTGAGAAATAAAACCCCATAGGGAAATTGATCCATCTGTGGCTAACTAAAGAGTTAAGGATAATATTGGGTTAAAAGAAGAGTAGTAAGCCTAAGGATTGGGCGAGTTTTAGAAACCAGCAAAGGATGATCAAATGATTGATGAAGAGGCAGCAAACAGAACGAGAGTAATCTAGAAACTAATATAAAAGTAGATTGTGAGAGCTTCTACAAGTATGAAAAGGAAGAGTAGTGAAAGTAAACGTTAACCCCTCAGAGGCTGAGACAGAAGAATTATAATGGGGAATAAGGAAATAGCAGATATATTAAACAAATATCTTGTATCTGTCTTTATAGTACAAGACACAAAAAACCTTGAAAAAGTGGGGAACCAAGAGTCTAATGAGAGTGAGGAACTTAAAGTAATTAATATTAGTAAAGAAAAAGTACTGGATAAAGTAATGGGACAAAAAGCCATATAATCCAACATTGAACAGTTTTTCACCATTTAAAATATTCTGTTCTTCAGCTCTTCCGATCAAAGTGAATAACTTCATATTTCCCCACAATATACTCCATCTGCCATCTCTTACCCACTCACTTAATCTGTCGATATCCTTTTGCAGACTCATTTTCTCCTCTGGGTTTCTCCCGATTGGCCACCATATCTTCAGTAGAAACCACAGATAAACTGCTTAAATGGGGTTTCTGCTGATCTGCCAAAATGACGAGATCTTTAAAGTGCAAGAAGTGGGCGAGGAAGAATGAATAGACTTTGAACAAAGGTTAAGAGCAGAATTGTGCTGACTGAACATATGGTCCAAGTGATGGACTCCAACGGAGTTAGGAAGCTGGAGAGATTTAGGCAAAAGAAATTGCAATGCTGAACATGATGGCTGAAGATTTTGCTATCAGTGGTGAAACAGAGGGAAAGGTGGGGACCTACAATACGCCAAAGCTGAGAGAGCAGAGGGATTCAGCTGGGGTGAAAACCTCAAGGAAATTACAGAGGTACAGTCAGGCGAAGCTATGGATGGGCTCGTAAACAAGGAAGATTTTGAAATAAATGTTTTCGGGTGTAGAGTCTGTATAGCTCAGTGAGGACAGGGATAATTGGTGAATGGAATTTAGTGATAGTTGAGATGCAGAGTAACGGAATTTTGAATGAGTTGAAGTTTGTGTCCTGTAAACCCTGAGGAAATTCCCAGTGGGAGTGTGACTATTGAGACTTCATTGACGAGTCAAGCTATTTCAAAGAATAATGATCAATTTTAATATCCTCCTGTTTAATTACATATCTTTTGTGTGAATAGTTTTGTTTGAATGTGAGTATTGCATTCAAGTTGGAAGAAGTTGCTGATGAGAGTTGGGAATTTAATTAACATCAGTAGAGAAACAGTCATTAAGCCAGTGATTGAGTCACTTTAACTATGTTAACTCAAGTCCCTTCTGTTAGTGAGATATTAGTCAGTTATTTTTACTAACCAGTTATTCTGATGATATTAACAAGCTGCATTTCAACATAGATATTCAAAATATTGATCAAGACATCAAAAATATTGTTTATTAAATTTTGATGCCGAGCAAATTTTTGTTTCCAAAACAGAAACATGAAGCATCACAATACTCCTCCTCTAATTAATATCAAGTTATGAATTGCACATTGTTGACCTCTACTCCTACCACCCCCACCAGTATAAAAACTCTCAACAAGGCAAGTGCTGCGATTTGTCCGCTGGGAACCTTTTCACTGCTGGCCCAAGCATACCTTCTGGGGTCAACAACAACTTAATGTAATAAAACGTCCCAAGGTGCTTTACAGGAGCATTATAAAACAAAGTATGACACCGAGCTACAAAAGGAGATTTTAGGTCAGGTGACCAAAAGCTTGGTCAAAGAAGTAGGTTTTAAGGCATGTCTTAAAGAGGAAAATGAGGTGGAGAGGTGTAGGGAGAGTATTCCAAAGCTTGGGGCCTAGGCAACTGAATGGTGGCGCAGTTAAAGTCAGTGATGCACAAGAGGCCAGAATTCGAGGAGTGCAGATATCTTGGAGGGTTGTGGGGCTTGATGAGCTTACAGAGATAGGGAGGGGCAAAGCTATAGACGGATTTGAAACCAAGGATGAGAACTTTAAAATCAAGACAAGGTCAGATGAAGGTTCCTTACTTTATATTTCAGTGGCTGGTGCCCACAATACTATGGATGTCTATTGAGTGCATATTGGCCAAAAAACTCAAATACTGTTGAGTCCGGAGTTGCCGGTTTTGATTTATTCTATTTTTTGTGAACAGGGCATAGCTGGGCAATCTTCCACATTGTCAGGTAGACAGCAGTGTCATAGCTGCACTGGAACAACCTGGCTAGGGAAGCAGTTCGCTGTCGTGCGCAAGTCTTCAACCTTGTTGTGTGCAGTGCACTCTGTTGCTTCTTCTTATCATAGTGCTGGAATTTCCTAGACACTGGCACCTACGCTGGTGGGGATCCTGGGATTGTGAATCACAGAATAATACAGTGCAGAAGAGGCCCTTCGGCCCATCAGGTCTGCACCGATGCATTAAAACACCTGACCTGTCTACCTAATCCCATTTGCCAGCACTTGGCCCATAGCCTTGAATGTTATGACGTGCCAAGTGCTCATCCAGGTATTTTTTAAAGGATGTGAGGCAACCTGCCTTGACCACCCTCCCAGGCAGTGCATTCCAGACCGTCACCACCCTCTGGGTAAAAAAGTTTTTCCTCAAATCCCCCTTAAACCTCCCGCCCGTCACTTTAAACTTGTGACCCCTCGTAACTGACCCTTCAACTAAGGGGAACAGCTGCTCCCTATCCACCCTGTCCATGCCCCTCATAATCTTGTACACCGCGATCAGGTCATCCCTCAGTCTTCTCTGCTCCAGCGAAAACAACCCAAGCCTATCCAATCTCTCCTCATAGCTTAAATGTTCCATCCCAGGCAACATCCTGGTGAATCGCCTCTGCACCCCCTCCAATGCAATCACATCCTTCCTATAATGTGGCGACCAGAATTGCACACAGTACTCCAGCTGTGGCCTTACCAAAGTTCTGTACAACTCCAACATGACCTCCCTGCTTTTGTAATCTATGCCTCGATTGATAAAGGCAAGTGTCCCATATGCCTTTTTCACCACGCTATTAACCTGCCCTTCTGCCTTCAGGGATCTATGGACAAACACGCCAAGGTCCCTTTATTCCTCGGAACTTCCCAGTGTCAGGCCCTTCATTGAATACTTCCGTGTCACATTACTCCTTCCAAAGTGTATCACCTCACTTTTCAGCGTTAAATTCCATCTGCCACTTTTCTGCCCCTTTGACCATCCCGTCTATATCTTCCTGTAACCTAAGACACTCCACCTCACTGTTAACCACTCGGCCAATCTTTGTGTCATCCGCGAACTTACTGCTTCTACCCCCCACATAGTCATCTATGTCGTTTATATAAATGACAAACAATAAGGGACCCAGCACAGATCCCTGTGGTACGCCACTGGACACTGGCTTCCAGTCACTAAAACAGCCGTCTGTCATCACTCTCTGTCTCCTACAGCTAAGCCAATTTTGAATCCACCTTATCAAGTTACCTTGTATCCCATGTGCATTTGCTTTCTTGATAAGTCTCCCATGTGGGACCTTGTCAAAGGCTTTGCTGAAATCCATGTAAACTACATCAACTGCACTACCCTCATCTACACACCTGGTCACATGCTCAAAAAATTCAATCAAATTTGTTAGGCATGACCTCCCTCTGACAAAGCCATGCTGACTATTCCTAATCAAATTTTGCCTCTCCAAGTGGTGATAGATTCTTTCCTTCAGAATTTTCTCCCATAGTTTCCCTACCACTGACGTGAGACTCATTGGTGAATTAGATACGTCAGGCTTCAGCATTGTATTTTGCAATCAAGTGGGATGATTCCCCATGATTGAGGTGTTGATGACGCCACCTTCTCTCTTTATATAGGAAGATAGGAACAGGAGTAGGCCATTCAGCCCCTCGAGCCTGTCCCGCCATTCAATGAGATCATGGCTGATCTGCGGCCTAACTCCATATACCTGCCTTTGGCCCATATCCCTTAATATCTTTGCTTAACAAAAATCTATCTCTCAGATTTAAAATTAACAACTGTTCTAGCTTCAACTGCTGTTTGTGGGAGCGAATTCCAAACCTCTACCCCCCCTTTGGTGAAGAAGTGCTTCCTAACATCTCTCATGAACGGTCTGGTCCTAATTTTTAGACTATGCCCCCTAGTTTTAGAATCTCCAACCAGTGGAAATAGTTTATCTTTATCTAGCCTGTCGTTTCCTGTTAATATCTTGAAGACTTCAATCAGATCACCCCTTAACCTTCTAAATTCTAGCGAAAACAGGCCTAATTTGTATAAACGCTCCTCTTAACTTAACCCCTGTAGTCCAGGTATCATTCTTGTAAACCTACGTTGCACTCCCTCCAAGGCCAATATATCCTTCCTAAGGTGTGGTGCCCAGAACTGCTCCAAGTGAGGTCTAGCCAGGGTTTTGTACAGCTGCAGCATAACCTCTGTGTCTTTATACTCCAATCCTCTGGATATAAAGGCGAGCATTCCATTATCCTTTTTGATTATTTACTGCACTTGCTCGTGGCATTTTAAAGATCTATGCACCTGAACCCCAAGTCTCTTTGGACACCCACTGTACTTAACCTCTTCCCATTTAGAATGTACCCTGCTCTATCCTTTTTTGGTCCAAAATGGATGGCCTCACACTTGCCCGCATTGAAATCCATCTGCCACAGTTTTGCCCACTTACCTGGTCTGTCAATATCTCTTTGCAATTTTATGCTATCATCTAGACTGTCTACAATGCTGCCTAACTTTGTATCATCAGCAAATTTGGATGTATGACTTACTATGCCATCATCCAAGTCGTTAATGAATAATGTGAATAGTTTGAGGCCCCAACACAGATCCCTGCGGGACACCACGAGTTACATCCTGCCAATTGGAGCACTTACCCATTATCCCCACTGTCTGTCGCCTACCACTCAACCAACTTTCTAACCATGTCAATAATTTGTCCTCAATTCCATGGGCTTCTACCTTAGTTAACAGTCTCTTATGTGGGACTTTATCAGTTGCCTTCTGGAAGTCCATATAAATAACATCCATGGACACTCCCCTGTCCACTACCTAAGTCACCTCTTCAAAAAATTCAGTGAGATTTGTCAGGCATGACCTTCCCATCATGAATCCATGCTGGTTGTCCCTGATTAACTGAAATGTTTCTAGGTGTTCAGTCACCCTATCCTTGATTATAGACTCCAGCAACTTGCCCACCACAGATGTCAGGCTAACTGGTCTGTAATTTCCTTGGTTCCCCCTTTCATCCTTCTTAAAAAGTGGAGTGACATTTGCAACTTTCCAATCCAGAGGGACCACTCCTGAATCTAGGGAACTCTGAAAGACTATAGTTAGGGCATCTACAATGTGCTCCCCTACTTCCTTTAACACCCTTGGATGGAAACCGTCAGTTTCTGGGGATTTCTCACTCTTTAGTTCCATTAATTGCCTTGTTACTGATGATTTACTTACGTTAATTGTATTAAGTCCCTGTCCCCTATCGGCTATTAATTTTTTGGGGACTTCCGGCAAGTTATCCTCCTTTTCCACTGTAAATACTGAGGCAAAGTAATTGTTCAACATGTCTGCCATTTCCCCATTATCAATGACAATATCTCCAGTTTCAGCTTTTAGTGGACCTACGTTGCTCTTGACCACCCGTTTTCCCTTTATGTAACTAAAAAATTTCTTCTTATTGATTTTGATGTCCCTTGCAAATTTCCTTTCATAATCTCTTTTAGTAGCTCCTATAAGCTGCTTTGTGACCCTTTGCTAGTCTTTGTATCGATCCCATTCGGCTGGATCTGTGCTGCGTTTTGCATTTTTGGAAGCCATTTCTTTTTGTTTTATGTCATTCCTAATCTCTTTAGTTGCCTGATTGTTGTGATAGAAATCACGCTTGCCAAATGGAAACAAATTAATTTTGTCATATGGGTCACTACTTGAACCTTTCTTTTACTGGACATTTCACATAACTTGTTTTAAAAAAATTAACAGAGCTAACCAGCTGAAAACCTGGTTGCATATTTGCATTCTGAGAGACAGTTGCATAGAGAGACAATGGGAGTGGTCCCTGATTCAATTAGCGAGATGGGTTTTGTCATTAGTGATGATCAAAAGACATTGAGAGCCATTGACTTTGTAAGAGACAAACCTCCACCACCACCCCCCACCACTACCCCCCAACTTGGAAGACTCTGAAGTCAAGCAACCCTCCGAGAAGTTGCTATTTCAAATAGAGATGGTCAGATGACTTACCTGCTGGCCAGACTGGGGACTGTTTGAATTGTGCCTCGCAGAAAGGTAACAGACTGCAAGTTGAGAACCAAGGAGAAAGGTCTCCGCTCTCTCTGTCTCTCTCTCTCTCTCAAGAAAAGACCCAGGGACTCACGGTAGCAGCTTAAGCCTCATGACAGTCTTCTGGTACCAGAGAAGCAAGTCAGAAATTGTGCACTGGACCCCAGCGAGAGCTCCAAGATCATAACTTCAGTTGAGGACATTGTATCAAGGACATAACCATCCAGTAACTGAATTCTATTTATTGCCAACCCTACTTCAAACTCCCCCCCATCCCCCGCAATTCTTTCTTCCCCTCTGCATCTATTTGTGTGTGTGTTTCTCTTGTGTGCATGCAAGTATGGTTGTGTCAAGTATTTTAGTAATTTTTAGCCAAGTTAGAGTGTTAAGGCTAATAAACTTACATCTTTCCTGTTTAAACCTAAAAAAACCTGTCTGATTGGTTCATTTGAAATTATAATTAGAGTGCAGTGAGCAAAGGACTCACTGAGGGGGTAGGGTAAAATCACTGTGTTTTATAAGTTAAACCCTATTACGGCCAAACCAGGAAAGGAGCAAGAGGGGAGCCTGAGACTGCTTCCTTATCCGGACCTAACATTGTCTACCACCATTCTCAGCTGGGTATGGGAGGGCTAGATTGCTTTGATCCATTGGTTGTGGGGCTACTTACCTCTTGTTTATATAGCTTGTAGCTGTTAGTGTTTAGCGTGCGGATAGCCTGTGCTGTAGTTTCACCAGGTTGATGAAGATATTCTAAGATATTTCTGGTGTTGTTCCCTTCTGTAGTCCCCATTGAAAAGGAGTTATTTGTCTTCTGCTTGATAGTGATGGAGGAATAAGTGGTGTGTTGGGCAGTGAGGTTCCAGATTGTGGTGGTATGCACTTCTGTTGCTGCTGATAGTCCACAGCACCCGTTGGATGCCCAATTTTGGATTGCTAGATCCTTCCTTAGTCTATATCACTTAACATGGTGATAGTGTTACTGTCCATGATGGATGATATCCTTACTGTGGAGATGAAACCTTGACTTCACAAAGATTGTGTAGTGGTCACCCCTACTAGTTATTGTGGACAGATGTGCCTGCGACAGGTAGGTTGGTTTGCTCACCACCAAGCACAGGGCCAATCTGGCAATTGTAACAGGAGTGGGTTTCACCAGCCCTCTGGGGATAGGCTCGGAGGAGAGGGGGACCATAAAATGATGAGGGAAGGCCGGATTGGAATAGCCATCGTCCTCCTGCCACCATACTGTTTTACCAGCAGCGGGGAAGGTGGAGAATGGCCTTCCCGCCCAGAGGGTAATTGGGTCACTTAAGTGGCCAATTTACCAGCAGTGGATGAGCCCTCCACCACATAGCAGCCTCACTGCGGGCTTGGGGGTGTGTGGGCCCTACTATTTGGACACTCTGCGGCCCACAGAGTGGCCCCCGATGGCAATGGTCACTCCCTGTGGCAAACACCCACTCGCTGGGGCCTGCTCCCATGGCATCCTCTCTTCCAGGCGCAGTGGCCACCACTCCCAGTAGCGCTTCTGAGACTGCTGAGCTGCCAGCCCTCCAATTGGTCGGCTGTTCCTGGGGGCGGGCGCCAGCCCTTTAAAGGGACGGGAGCCCCAACAGCAGTTGATTAGTTTCCGGATGACCAAAAATGGCAGCCGTGATCCCATAGACAGCCAAGGCAGGGTTATCCCTGGTTTTCAGGCCCGTCATCAGGGCCTCTGCTGTGTTGACAAAATTCTGGCCATGTGTGTAACTTGTGTGCTGTGTTTTGTGCATAAATAAAATCTTCTTGTATGGTTACATTACAGAGACCTACTGAGCTGGCTTGGTGTACATTATCACTTTATAATCAATCGATTCTGAATTATCATGGCAAATTCGAGATGCTATTTTTGCAGCTTTCTTTTGTTGGCTCCAACTTCAGATTTCTTTCCATTGGGCACATACTTCCAGTCAAGTCTCACAAGGCCAGTTGTAGTAGATAGTAGAGTTGTTACATCTGGGTGGTGGCTGCAATTAGGAGAGCAGAGATATCTGCAGTAAAAGCTGTGCAGGGAGATCTGCTGTTAATATTTTGCAGATCTCTTATGCAGAAGCAGACATTATTTGCTTACATATAACATAACTTGCTTGTGCAATATTTGTTTTCAGTAATGAAGTTAGTTTTATATGTATTGTTAAATCCAACAGCTTTCCAGATAGCACTAGTCAAGAGCTGACAGGAAATAAAAACTAAAACATTTAGTTTAAAATGCTGTAGGTATCTCCTTGCCCAAATGCAATTCCTACAAGATACTAATAATTGCAAAGCATACAGAATTAAAAAAATTGTTTTATTATCAAAGGGTTTATCATCTAGAGGATTCTATAATGCATAGTTAACTCTTGCTGGTTTGTGATTTAATTGCTGGTATTATTTCCTGACAAATTGGATAAACTGTAAACAAAAAGCTTGTCAGCAAAGCCTAAAGGATTAACACTTAATCCCAGTATATATATTGTGTTGCAATAATTCAGAAACAAATAAGGTTCAGTTACTTGGGCATTCCAACAGACTGTCACTGTAACTCCTGCAGGAATCCAGTAACGTAGCCCAGAAATATGTGGACAGCTGGATCCACTGGATTCTTGCCTATGCTAGGAGTTCCCTGTCAGCCTTGTAAGGGTACAGCATTCAACCTGCACTGCGTTTGCACATCCCTCAGTGGGACCTTCTTTAAGGTTGGCAGTCAGGTGAGGAGAACTATGTCAGCCTCCAGAAGGCCACAAGGAGAAATGGCCTGTACCCCCAAGGAGGGAGGTAATTAAGTATTGGCCTCCTTGGTAAGGGAGCAGAAAACTTATCTCAGATGGTAGTGGTTAGGCACATGCCTCCCTATCCATCTGGATGGCAGTCAGGTGCCAGACTTTCTGCCAGCAGGCAGGAACCTGCGATACACTCAGATGGCATAGGTTCATGTCAAACCACTACAAATTAGGTGCCCTCTTGCTTTCCCAACAGACTCAGTCAGGATTAGTGCCAGAGGGTTTGGACTGGAGGGATACTGCTGTAACTACTGGGATTACGGTCCAACAATTTTAAAGACAAATATTTCTATGATGGTTCATTCTTTAGAAGGCAAGAATTTTACTAACTAATGGAAACTAGTGTTGAAGTATCCAAAGTCTTGCAAATTTATGTTGTTAAAAGCATACATACAATGGCCCAATTGCCTGGAACATTTCAAAACACAAAGTTCATCCCTAGTGAACATTGTCCTCTTACAAAGAGACTCAATTCAACTTTTAACCCATGATGCAGCTGAACATTCTGGTTTCTCTTACAAGTGACTGGATCATGCAGCATTTCCCACACCTCTCCACCTCACAGGTGCCCAAGATGTTCTGGTGCTAGCACACAGGTTCTCACTGGGCTACATTTAAATAGTACGACCCTAAGAATTGCAGTGGGATCAGGATTGCAAGGTCACCAGCAGGGTGTCATTTCCATTACTATAATGATGGCAGTGGAGTGAGGCTGTGGATTTTCAGGTCGGTGTGTATGTATTTGTCATTATATGGGCTGAATTTTCGGGGCCCCCCCCAAAGTTGGGAATGGACGGTGTGTCAGTTTCAAGACATCATTCCCAGCACTGGCAATAATCACCAGGGAGGGGCAGGAATCCTGCTGTCCTTCCAATTGAGGATAATTAAAGATGTTTAAAAGCTCATTAAGAGCTTGTTAAGGTTTTAGGTTTAAATTTTTAAAGGGGTAGCCAGGATACCCATGCCTTCAGAAACTGATCAGTTGAAGGGAGACGGGTAAAGAGTGGGGAGCCAGCCATGGCTGCCCCAGGGCATCATCCCAGCCCCATGAGGGTCAGCAGGGACAAAAGGGAACTGGGCCCTTGGTAAGGGAGGGGGTGCCCTTGCATTGCACAGGTGGCAGGGAGATTGGGTACTCAGTGCTGGGGCTTTGAACAGGGTCATTACACCCCTAGCATCGTGGGGGCAGAAAAACAAGGGATTGCGCTGCCAAGAGCAGTTGAGCAGCCACTTGCCCAGAAGGAAGGTTCCAGCTAGCATTAGGGGCACGACTGTCAGATGTGGACAACACTCTCCACAAGAAGGGCAGAACCCTAGGCATCAGGAGGGCACTGGAGAAGAAAGAGGAGCAGAAAGGCAACGGAGGCCAAGCCCTCAACAGAGGATCCACTGTCGAAGATGGAGCTATCTGGAGATGACCGCGAACCAGTGCCACAGGAGATTGCGATTCTCCAGGGTAGATGGTCACAGAGATATGTGCTCTCGTCACCAAAGATCCCACACCATGCAGCAGTGGTCACCTTGCCCTGCCAGTGGCTGTCAAAGCCATTGTGGCCTTGAACTTCTTTGCTTCTGGCTCCTTCCAAGACCTTAGTGACATCTTGTTAAATAACTGCACACCACTGCATCTTGCTGGTCACTGATGCCTTTTTTGCCAGAGCTGGACAGCACGTTTATTTAACGAAAGACATGGCCTCTTAGGGACAGAGGGCACTGATTTCTGCATCCATCGCTGGATTCCCCCAGATGCAGGGCATCATCGATTGCACTGCTGTGGCCATTAAAGCACCCAGCGACCAGCCAGTAAGATCGATCAATAGGAAGGGCTTTCACTCCCTCAACATCCAGCTGATCCGCGACCACAACAAGAGATTCCTCCATGTGTGCGTTTACTTTCCTGATAGCTGCCATGACTCTTCCATCCTCCACCGGACTCCACCAGGCTGCCTCAGATCTTCACACACTAACAAAGTGTGATCCAGTTTGGCAGTGATGAAGCGATGGTCTGCCCTGCCTCACGTATCAGGCCTTCAGCTCCTCTGTGACATTTCACTTCCCTCTGATGCAGTCGGAGGCTTTGGCACAAACTGCAGATCTTTCCCTCAGGACAACCAGCATCTTCAGTGATGACTGCCGTTGGTGTCTACAGGAGCCCCACACTTTTTCTGACCTGCCTCCACTCTCAGCCCCACTGGCTTTAAGTGGACAGGAAGCCCATCTCCATGCCAATTAAGGACTTCTCCGTACAAAAATGTTAACTTTGATCCTGTTTCCCGCCTTTGTGGTGAAAATTCAGCCCTATATGCCTGGATTTACACGAACTAATCTTGTGGCTATTTCAAAGAATCAGAAATTTGATTGTATTATCGTCACAAGTATTTTGGTAAAGCATAATGGTGGAAATACATTTTCGTACTATGTGCTCCTGACCTGTAAAGACAAGCCAGCTATGCAATTATTGCTGTTGCCTTTTCAAGCATCAATTGTGTCTGGAGAGAGCATTTCAAAATATATAACAGTAAAGTGCCAATGGTTGCAGGCCTGCCACTGGCAATGATATTGGCAGAAGCAATTCGAGGTAGTGATAAGCAAGTATTATTGTTTCTTCTTTCCTCCTGTAATTAGTTGATACCAATGAACTGAAAAGGCTTGGCGGGTCCAGGTACTTGTTTCAATCTACCCTGCCCTTACAAGGCCAATCACATCAAGGGGACAAGGAGACTCTATGCTGGGAGTTCCTACTTCACCGACTCGAGGGATCTGGTGTAATACTAGAGGCTAGTATGCTGAGAGATGAGGTGCACCAGCCTCTAAATGGGCACAAGTGTCCCCCCTCCCCCACCTCAAGCAGCAGGTAGAAGTTTGGATTGAATGGGGGGGACCAAGGGGAGATAGGTTTTCCAACCACATGAGACCAACAGATGCTGGAAATGCAACCATAATGGCATGGCTGCCCATCAGAACCAGGGAGATGAGGTGCTGTCCTGCTGACTCCTCAAATTCCAGTGGCCAAGATCCCAGTGTAACATGCCAAATTGTGGCAAATGGATTTCAGAGGCCTTAATATTTTAAGCATTAAATAATCTATTAGCAGATGATTTTTTTTGGGAGGCGTGAATGCAAACTGTTACTCATAAAATAAGTTAATACATTTTCTTTCTTTTAGTTACAGGGTTCCATAAAGAGAAAGCTGGAAGGAAATGGTTCACCTGTCAGCAATGATAGACAAAATGGCATCTCAGATGGACCTTTCCAAATGGATATTAAGAGAATACGAGTGGATGAAGGTAGTCTTGCAATAGGCCAAGGTGGGCATCAGCTCAGTAATGGACAAGGCCAAACCATGCAGGTTTCAGTCACAATGGGACCTGCAACTCCAGGAAAAGACACTGGCTTGATTGGAAGCACTCAAGCCAATGGTGGTGATGTCAGTTCTGGGTTCAACTTGCCTCTCAACAAGGAGATGAAACAGGAGCCAACAGAGAGTGTTTCATGCACTGAGAATCTAAACAACCAAATCTCCAGCAACAATATGTTATTCGAACCCAAAGATGATCTAGGAATGCAATTGCTTGATCCAGATTTGCAGGATTTGTTTGATGAGTTGACAAATATGTCAGGTGTTCCTCCACTGAGCGATATTGATCTGGACAACATGTTAAACCCCAGCATTAGGAACGAAGAATCATTTAACATGGACCTTAGCCAGCAAAACCAGAGCAGTACACCGAAGTCGCATTCACAGTTGGAAAATCCAACAATAAAAACTGAATACTCCCCCGGTTTTACCCAGGCACCAGTAGGGTCACCCCAAATGCGGCCTCCTTCTGCTGGGCCGCCGTATTCCATGGCAAATGCAGCCATGTCCACTCCTTCACCCATCTCCTCAGCACCTCAAAGTCAAAACCAGCCACAGCAATCTTTACCTTCTGCAACAAACAGAACCCTGTCCAATTGGCATGACATGTCCCATGCACAGCAGCTGAAAAAGATTGCAGACAATCGGCAACAGCATGCCTTGCTGCAGCACCAACAGCAAAATCAGGCAGCTAGCTGGCCACCTCCTCCACAGTCAGGCCCATCATCAGGAAATTTTGGCCAGGAGAAAATACCCAGTCCCTCCCTCCACCAACAGTCCTTCAGCCCCCAAAGGTCTCTGCTCACTGGGGTGTCAACCAACAGCAATCAGGTGAAAAACATGAATAACTGTCTCTACAAGACTCCAACTGCAGCACAGACTAGCCACATGGATATGATAATTCACCAGCAGCAGCAGGCTCACAGTATAAATCGCAGTATGATGAATACCAATTCTGCATCACCAGACCAACTTTCATACAATAATACTAAGCCCTTATCTCATTATGATCCAGAATCAAGTCAGATCGCTTCGATATTGAGTTCCCAGGGCAAATCTTCGGTCCTGCATTACACCCAGCAGCAGCAGTCTTCAGCACCAATGCAGCAGCAGCCACCACCACCAACGGGTCATCTCCAAAATCAGGCCTTACAGCGGGCACAGAGCATACCAATTGCACTGCAACAAAAGATGCTGCTGCAGAAGTTGCAACAAAACCAACAGCCTTCAGGGTTGCAGTATCCTCTGGCCCAACACCGACAGGTACGAGTTAGTCTTTTTCAAATGTCTGATTACAGCCACAAAACAAACATTTAGTTTCTCGTTTCCCCCCTTTTCTTGAATCTAATGCCATATTCAGCAAGTTTGTCACATTAATTGCTTAATACAGTTAATCTACTGCTACTAAATCAACAGGTTTGCCATACTGGATGACAGGGGGAGGTATATTGTTCACACACACTTTCCTCGTGAATTGAACACATCTCCTTCCAGCAAAATCGGCACTGATCTTTATCATGCGTTAATGATGCAATGTTCAGTGCATTGCGGCTTTACAATGCCAAATCTACTTTGCCAGCAAATTATTAAAATAATTTCTAATGTTATTATAAATTAAAAGTCATGACTTGGAATTTAAAAGATGCTTCAAATAGAGAGATTTTTATTGTGATACAAAATAAGATTTTTAAAGAATTTTTAATTTAGACAAAACCTATTTTAAAGAATCCCAACTGTGCTATTGAAATGATACCAGGATTAAGTACATCAGTCCTGAACTATCTTCAGGCGATAATTAGACTATGGATATTGAGAATGGTAGCATAGTGGTAATGTTACTGGTCTAGTAATCCAGAGGCTTGGACTAATGCTCCCGAGATATGAGCTCAAAGCCCACCTGAGCAGGTTAGAGAATTTAAATTCAATTAATTAATAAATTTGGAATAAAATGCTAGTCTTATTAATTGTTGTAAAAACCCATCTGGTTCAGTAACGTCCTTTAGCAAAGTAATGCTGCCGCTAAACCCAGTCTGGCCCACACGTCACTCCAGACCCACACTAATGTAGTTGATTCTGAACTGGCCTCACAAGTCACTCAGTTCCAAGCAGCTCATGGGCAATTAGGGATGGGCAAAAATGCTGGCCTTGCCAGCGACGCTCATATCCCAAGAACGAATAAAAGAAATTGTCTACTCTTGAGAAACATAGCCATAGATTAACTCTGGCTAGGGTGTGATTTACGTATAACTCAACACACAAGATGGTAGTGTCATTTGGGTTTACATGATGCTATTTTAAATATACTCTTAATATTTTACCACAAATATATACATTTTGAAGATCTAAGTACCGTGACAAAGTTTGAAACATTAACTTCACTTGCTGTCACTAACAAAAAAATTTGTAATGAACCTGAGAGGTCAACATTTTCATTGTAGTATGTAAATTCCATGTCCGTGGGTAGCTTTCCAACGATTACAGTTGCAGTTCTATAGGTCTGAGTAGCTCTCCTGTCATTACAGTGTGCAATTCTATAGGTGTGGTAGCCCCCAGTGATTACAGTATGCAGTTCTATAGGTGTGGGTGCTTCTCCAGTGACTTGTGTGCAGTTCTATAGGTGTGGTAGCCCCTGCCCAGCCAGTGATAACAGTGCACAGTTCTATAGGTTTGGGTGGCTCTCCAGTGATTACAGTGTGCAGTTCTATAGGTGCGGGTAGCTCTCCAGTGATTACAGTCTGCAGTTCTATAGGTGCAGGTAGCCCAGTGATTACAGTGCAGTTCGATGGTTTGGGTGTCTCTCCTGTGATTACAGTTTGCAGTTCTCTTGGTGCAGGTAGCTCTCATGTCATTATAGTGTGCAATTCCTTAGGTGTGCATGGTTCTGCGGTGATTACAGTTTGCAGTTCTATAGGTGTGGGTAGCTCTCCAATGATTACAGTGTGTTGTTCTGTAGGCGCGGGTGACTCTGCAATGATGACAGTGTTCAGTTCTATAGGTGTGTGTCGCTTTCCAGTGACTAGTGTGAAATTCTATAGGTGTGGTAGCCCCGCCACAGTAATAGCAGTGCACAGTTCTATAGGTATGGGTGGCCCTTCAGTGATTACAGTGTGCAGTTCCATAGGTGTGGGTAGCTCTGTAGTGATTACAGTGTGCAGTTCTGTTGGTGCGGGTAGCTCTCCTGTGATTACAGTGTGCAGTTCTATAGGTGCCGGTAGCTCTCCAGTGATTAAAATGTGCAGTTCTATAGGTGTGGGTGCCTCTCCTGTGATTACAGTGTGCAGTTCTATAGGTGTGGGTGCCTCTCCTGTGATTACAGTGTGCAGTTCTATAGGTGTGGGTGGCTCTCCAGTGATTACAGTGTGCAGTTCTATAGGTGTGGGTGCCTCTCCAGTGATTACAGTGTGCAGTTCTATAGGTGTGGGTGCCTCTCCTGTGATTACAGTGTGCAGTTCTATAGGTGTGGGTGCCTCTCCTGTGATTACAGTGTGCAGTTCTATAGGTGCAGGTAGCTCTCCTGTGATTACAGTGTGCAGTTCTATAGGTGCGGGTAGCTTTCCAATGAGTACAGTGTGCCGTTCTATAGGTGTGGGTGGCTCTCCTGTAATTACAGTGTGCTGTACTATAGGTGCGGGTGGCTCTCCTATGATTACAGTGTGCAGTTCTATAGGTGTGGGTGTCTCTCCAGTGATTACAGTCTGCATTTCGTTAGGTGCGGGGTAGCTCTCCTATGATTACAGTGTGCAGTTCTGTAGGTGCGGGGTGGCTCTTTTGTGATTACAGTGTGCAGTTCTATAGGTGCAGGTAGCTCTCCTGTGATTACAGTGTGCAGTTCTATAGGTGCGGGTAGCTTTCCAATGAGTACAGTGTGCCGTTCTATAGGTGTGGGTGGCTCTCCTGTAATTACAGTGTGCTGTACTATAGGTGCGGGTGGCTCTCCTATGATTACAGTGTGCAGTTCTATAGGTGTGGGTGTCTCTCCAGTGATTACAGTCTGCATTTCGTTAGGTGCGGGGTAGCTCTCCTATGATTACAGTGTGCAGTTCTGTAGGTGCGGGGTGGCTCTTTTGTGATTACAGTGTGCAGTTCTATAGGTGCAGGTGGCTCTCCTATGATTACAGTGTGCAGTTCTATAGGTGTGGGTGTCTCTCCAGTGATTACAGTGTGCAGTTCTATAGGTGCAGGTAGCTCTCCTGTGATTACAGTGTGCAGTTCTATAGGTGCAGGTGGCTCTCCTATGATTACAGTGTGCAGTTCTATAGGTGTGGGTGTCTCTCCTGTGATTACAGTGTGCAGATCTATAGGTGTGGGTGTCTCTCCTGTGATTACAGTTTGCAGTTCAAAAGGTGTGGGTGTCTCTCCTGTGATTACAGTGTGCAGTTCTATCGGTGCAGGTAGCTCTCCTATGATTACAGTGTGCAGTTCTATAGGTGCGGGTAGCTCTCCAGTGATTACAGCCTGCATTTCGTTAGGTGCGGGGTAGCTCTCCTGTGATTACAGTGTGCAGTTCTATAGACGTGGGTGGCTCTCCTGTGATTACAGTTTGCAGTTCTATAGGTGCGGATAGCCCTCCTGTGATTACAGTATGCAGTTCTATAGGTGCGGATAGCCCTCCTGTGATTACAGTATGCAGTTCTATACGTGCGGATAGCCCTCCTGTGATTACAGTATGCAGTTCTATACGTGCGGGTAGCTCTCCTGTGATTACGATGCAGTTCTGTAGGTGTGGGTGGCTCTTCTGTGGTTACAGTGGCAAATCTATTGGTGTGGGTGTCTTGTGAGTCCCAACCCTTCAGATCAATTGTCCAGGGTAGTTTACCACCAATGTTACTCGAGCCATCCAAGAACTGCTGCCCTATCAATTTTAAGCTTTCCTAATCAACCCAAGATGACATTACCATCTATTTTAGTATTAATAATACTATTCAATACAGAACATCCCTACTGGAACATAAGCATCATCTGCAGGAATATAAATTGATGCAAAATATTCATCTAGGTGCTCTGCCATGGCCTGAGAATCAGTTTAAGTATGTCCTACTATCCTTTAGTGGCTCTGTATGGTCCTTAATGGACTTCTGACCTCACTGAAAAGGCCTTTGCTATTACTGCCACAATTACGAATCATCTACTTTTCCAGAGATCTCTTGGCTAATCTTATGGCTATTTTCGCCTCCCTTAATCATCTGGAATATTTTTCCCTGTTCCCCCCTAAGCAAATGCCTTAACTGTCTAGAATGACTTCTGTTTCAGTTGAATTTACCTTTGTGCATTCCTCCTCAACCGTAATGGTTTATTTTGCCATGTTCCCTCCTTTTAACCATTGGGACAATACATGGCTTCACTTTGCGAATGGTTTTGAATAGAGCACATTTGTTCTCAGCACTTGGTTGGCCAACCCTACGACATAGGCAATCAACTTTTGCCAGACCTTCAGCCATTTTTGTAAATGTAGCCCTCTTAATATCTGGGACCAGCATTAGATTGGCTACAGCCTTGGATTGGCCAATAATATTAATCCTAATTATATTATGATCAGAGCTGGTCAGGTATTCCCCCACAATAAGGAAACGAAAATTGCTGCAGGTGTACACAAAAGTCTCAGCTATTCTCCCCGCTACACAAGATGGTTCATCATCAAACCATTTAATACAAGGATATCAGCTGACCTGCCATTATTTTCTAGCCCTGCAGCACACTTTGTGATTTTTTTTTTAAACATACAGAATGACACATTATTTTCTTCATTCAGTGTCATAATTACCTCCCACCAAGATACAGTGCATACTCGCTGCTAAGCAGCAGAGGAGTCAAAGTGAAGATTTGCTCTCCAAGCTAAGTGTGAAGTGTGAGTACAAACTTCACAATTTAAGCTTTTTCATTGTCAAGTGAAAAAAAAATCATCTGTACCACCCAAATTCTGACAGTATGGATGTAGTAAGCACACTGCCCAGTGTAGAACTGAATCCTACAGATCAGGCTAGTCATGGGTTTGATCCCCAGTCTGACCTGACTCCATTGTCCTCAGCTGGTCTGGCAATATTAGGGATTGCTATTGTTTGCCAATTCGATACCTCCTGCCCTCACTATCCAGGTTTACACCGAAGAACGATCAGTTGGGAGAGCTACATGAGGGCAGCTGATTTCGAAGAAACCATACTCAAAATAAGTCACTGTCATCAGAAAAAGTGGAGAGAAAATTGTGGTGGTAAAGTGCAAGATATAAATTTGCCATGCCCTAATTTTTAAAGCGGCACTGTCTTCCTAAAAAGCCTAATTGAAAATGATTTTTTAAATTCAGGTAGGAAAAGGATTCGAAGCAGTCATTGATCATTTTCATTGTGATGATGAAATTTTATGATCCACTTTATGGTTTTTGTCTTCACTAAAGGAGATTGCCTCAGTACATTATTTGTACTGGGTTTATGATTTTGTTACACATAGCAACTGAGGAAATCTTCCACAGTAGTGCCTGCACAAACAGAAAAATAAACTGCCAATTTTATTTCACAAAGTGTGTGCAATTTTAATAAAAGTGAAGATTTGATGAGAAAAGCTATAGCTTTGCAATGTGACTTGTGGTGCCTCACTAACACCAAAGAGAGGTTGCCTTTCATTAATTTCAACAGACACTTTTAAAAGGAAACTTGTGGCTTTGTAGGTTTCTTTTTAACCTTTCCTGCGCAAATGGGAAAGTCCCTATTGCAAATACATTTAAAGCTATTGCCAACTTTTGGCATGGATGCTGAGGGGAACCTATTGTGTTACAACATTCCAAAGTCACTGGTATGCCATTTATGGATTCTGACATGCTCAGGAGAATGAGTTACACCAAACTGGCATGTTGATATTCCACATCTTGTTACTGAAACTTGGTGAGTAAGGTAGCAACATATTTGTCAGAGCTTGCACACAACATGCTGACTTTGCAAGTGTACGACTGACACTAAACTGTGACGAAGCATTGCTGAGATTGCATTCTCTGGAGCCCTTCATTCACACCTTTAAGACAGCAACAGCAATATGTGACTATAATTTCCTCCAACACTCATTTTATTTGAGGCACACGTTGGGTTGAATTTAATAATATAACTAATTGAAATTAAAAAGTAATACATAAGAAAAGTAGTCCTGAGCATGGACTGGCATTTCCAATGTAGAGGATGCACATTGTCACAAACTGAGTGTCAAACTTCCATTTAGAGGGAAGCATAATAGTCAAATGCAATCAGCTCACTGTCATATCTGTTACAGTACCTGACCGAGAGAAAACCAGTACTAGGTACCTATCATACCTTTCAAATTGAAGTTTTTACATTTTAAGTTTTTTAGATGGAAATCTAAATGCATGCAGATAGGGTAATGATAAATTATATATTTTTAGAAATGGTCAAAAATGATGACCCTTAATTTAGCTAATATTCCAATCAGCTCCACACCCAGATCAGGTCACATCAACTAATTATATATGGCTGTTGTTATATGATAGCTAGTGTATCCATGTCTAGTTTATGCAGTTTCTTGGAAGCTGATTAAGAATAAAAGCAGAAAAATACTAACAATATACTGCAGGTTCATCAAAGTCTGAAATGAGAAAAGTTGGGCTAACATTTCAGGTGGAGACCCTTCATTAGAATTCAGTGAGGCGTGGCAACTGACACCTGAAACATGAACCTGTCTTCTCTCCTTTAAATTATTCACAGTTTTTGACAGGAAGTTGTGAGTGATTATTCAAGCTTCAGCAATCTGAGTCATTTCTTGAAGCAGCGATATGCCTCTAATCAGAAATTCTTTGTGTTCAGTTTCTGCTTCTCCTACTGCCTTGGTGGGAAATAGCAGCTTAAAGGGGACATGTAATTACTTTGAGGTGGTGCTTTTAAGGCTCAGTCTCTGAATAGCCAAAACTTTCACTGTATCATAAGCCTATTGACTACTGCAGAAAATTTATCCTGCAGTGGGTGCAGGTTTCTGTCATGTTTAACCTTGTTAAATCCTCATGCTAAATATTCCCTTTGTGCATCAAAATCTTTATGAAGACATTTATGATTTCACTACACCAAGCACATAGGAAATCCTTCCCCATTATGGTTACTTTTAGCTGAGATTCATTTAGTGCCACATTGCATCATTACATCTCCAGTCTCAGGGTGCCTGGAACGCATTGCCAGCGGAGGTGGTAGACGCAGGAACGATAGCGTCTTTTAAGATGTATCTAGACAGATACATGAATGGGCAGGAAGCAAAGAGATACAGACCCTTAGAAAATAGGCGACATGTTTAGATGGAGGATCTGGATCGGCGCAGGCTTGGAGGGCCGAAGGGCCTGTTCCTGTGCTGTAATTTTCTTTGTTCTTTGTTCTTTGTTCTGCCCTCTTCTGAATATAAATATGGAAAAACAGACTGTAAGAGCCTTTTGCATGGTAATATCATCTCTTTATGCTGCCTTTTGTTTATTATTATTCAGAAACATAGGTGAAGAACCAAATACTTAGTGCAGAAAACCACCAAAGCTGGAAAGAGTGGAAGAGAACACAAGTTCAGTCAGGAAGAAGGAATTAGGCAATGCAAGACTTGGATTTTATAAATCTGAGAAAAAATGATAGGTAAAAGTCCCATAGTTTTAAGGTTCTGGAAAAGAATGAGTTGGGAAAAGAAGCTGAAATTAATTTTGATTTCAGCACTGTGAAAATAGGGAGGAGGAAATATGTCAGACATCATCTCATCACTTTGGGGGCTAAAGCTATAATCAAAAGAACAAAATAAATGTTAATTAGTGTAAGCTAACATTTAAGCTATGATTTGAACTCTGGGTGGGAGCAATGAGAGAAAGAGTTGAAGCAAACAGCAAACCGTCTAGTCCATGGCAGTGCGAGGCCAGAGTGATTTTAACTCCCAGGCTGCATCGTCCCTGTCAGTGTCCCGCCCAAACTCAGGTGGATTAGATTGTCGGGCAGCAAGGGTTTGCCATCTAGAGACCCGAAGGATCAGTCAACAGCACTCAGGTAAGCAGGTGAGAGGGGTTTCTGGAAGGCTTTGTGGTTGAGGCTGGGGCGTGGTGGGTTGGTGGGTGGGTTATCTGGGACGCTGAGGAGAGTGTGTGAAGTAGTCCGGGGAGGTGGGTGGAGACAGTGGGAGCTCGGGGCAGGGGAGATCTAAACTTTCCCTGTAAGGCCTGGAAGAGCAAGAGTGCTCTGTCTGTCCCCACGAGAAAAAGAAAACCACTTACCTTTTTGGGCCTCTTTGGACCCAGCTCCTCATACCACTAGGTTGGTCTGGCAGAACAGCAGCACCGGCTTCCCTGGGTGGGCCTTCAGTTAAAATTAAAGTCATGCCCAATGACATTATCAAATCTACGTACTTAAAGAAGGACCATGCTGGCTTTCAGCATGTGTCCCTCTCCCCTACTCAAGATCGGAACCCACAGAAAGATAGAGGGGTCGGTGTGGTTAAGATCCACAGGTTGTATTAACTGCCTGCCTGCCAAGTTTCTACCAAGTGAAAAGGGTTTAAATTTCTCTGAAGTTAAAATATGCCTGTCGCCACATGCAATGGGATGTTAGCAGGCTGGATGGAATGAGAGCACAATAAAAAATGACTACTTGTCCCTTCAAATTCTGTTCAGCAAACCTTCTGTTCTGATTTCCAAACACAAACTAATTCAACACACATTGATTTTCGCCCGGAATCTTAAGTCTATGTTTATGTGGTTCAGAATTAGAATTAGAAAGAAAAAGACTTGCATTATATAGCACTTTTCACAACCACTGGGTGTCTCAAAGCGCTTTACAGCTAATGAAGTATTTTTGAAGTCTAGTCACAGTTGTAATGTAGAAATGCAGCAGCCAACCTGCGCACAGTAAACTCCCACAAACAGCAATGTGATCATGACCAAGTAATCTGTTTTTGTGATGATGATTCAGGGATAATTTTGGTCAGGACACCAAGGATGACTACTCTGATCTTCTTTGAAATAGTGCCATGGGATTTTTTACATCCACCTGAGCTGGCAGATGGGGCACATTAGGAACATAAATGAAATAAAACTACAGAGAAGGATTTGCCAACTGAGCCAAAAGCTGCTTGTCCAATTTTTAAATTAACTCCAATGATTTTATACTAACATTTATTTTTGTACATGTTGTATGATTGCCTTTAAGAGTGATGTCCCTTTAAGATCTCAGTATGCTAATGAGCTAAGTACCTGGAGGTAATCATGTGACTCAGAGCCAGAGTCACTCTGCAACTGTAACACCTAGAGGAAGGTTCTGTAAATAATTTGCTCTGTACTGTATATAATAATTTAGCTGTAATAAACCTGTTCGAGATCTTCAACATAACTGGACTCCACTTGTCTAATTTATGTTGCATCAGGCAACATAAAGAACTCATTACAGTACACAAGCTCCTTTGGTTCCCTTTAATGATTTGGGTCTCCATATCTGACCTCTCTAATCCATACAATCCTCCTTCAGCCAGGGATACAGGGTAGACTGAGTCAGAGACTTCTCCACCATCTCCTTCTGCCAATATTGTTCCGTCTTGGCTAACAGCAGTTGCACTCCCTGAAATGTATTATTTTTATCCATGCCTTAGTAGTCATGCTCTCACACTGTGCCTTGAGGCTCTATTCTTCTTATATGATTTGGCAGCAAGAAGTGCCAGTTTGCAGCAACAGATATTAACAAGGTTATTTACTTCCACTTCTATCATGCTTTCAAGTAGGTTTGCCAGACACCCATGTGTGTGGCTGGGGTGAATGATAACATGTAGTTGAACTGGGCATTCAGTCATTTGTCAATCCCCTTGCCCGAATAAAAACTCTGGTGTATTTATTAGAAGGATAAAATGCTATGAAGTATTTTTTCAAAGGAAAGACATTCTATTTGCTACCTTGGCTGTGTAGACTTTTGTGTTGTGGTTTGGTACACAGAATACCATTAGAAATTCTTGGGCATTGACTCAATACTGACTTTCAGAATTGCACAACAGGGCAGATTACCTCCTGAATAGGCTAAGTGGTGTTGTGGCAAATGTATTGGGAAATGTGCATCAACATATCGCTGTTGTGACACAAACTGAATAAAATTCAACTCAGTGACATGCAGTTTGAGGTCTGTAGTAACATTTCAGCGTACAAAGCAGTTACTTGAACAGAACTGTAAATTAAAACAATTCCTCTGAGTCTTTAAATTGCTTTGATTCATCCACAAACATAAATATTATATAGTACACAGCCACTGAACTACTTCAGCTGTTATTATGTGGTCTTATTTTAAAATCAAGATATTTAGTATGCCAAGGGGGGATTCTCTGCATGTAACTGTGACAATCAGGGTCTTGGCTATTGCCTGTTTAATTAACTTATATTACTATCAAAGGTTCATATGTGGATGCTTGTAATCATATGCATAAAAATATTGGATTTGACAAGGGAAATTCATACAATTAATATTTTACCATGATTACTGCATTTCATGACCATGATTAATTTCAACCCCTTTTTTAGAGTCCAAATGTGACTCAGTGCCAGAATGCCTTAGGCATTTAACTTTGTTGGGTTGAAAAGTTAATACTCTATTTTGCCATTCTTTTTTATGGTTCCTTAAAAGCATTTGGATGTGACGTAAATTCCTGAGGCCTTACTAAATCAGCATACGGTGCTCATAATTTCTTTGCCTGTCACACTCACTTTACGTCAGATATTCTGTGAAAGTACTGGATTTTACTAATTGGGGGCCTCAAGCCCTGGGGCAACTGAATGAGCTGTAATCTCAGCAAAGTGCTGAGGAGTGTACAGGAATTACAATCACTCACTCACTCCCTTACACACACATACACACGCCCAACAGATGTTGTTGCAGATGCAATAGTGAGTGTTCAGTGGAGTCGCTGCACTTCTTTGTCTTATTTCGTCACAGAGGATGCTCAACAGGATGTGCTCTGCATTTCCCTTGCTGAAATAGTTGCAGAAACCTATAACTAAAAGCTGAAAACCTTCCTGAGAGTTTAGACTTCAACACAATTGACTGTAGAACCAATATTTTCTATAGAATTGCAGCTGCTCCTTAAGTCCCTGTTATGCCCAGCGCAGTGATTTCAGTGCTGTAATCTGGATTTAGTGTATGAATCCAAGAATGTAGAATAAGTGGAGCTGCTTCGTTAATGTTGCAGTGGGGTAATTCCTCGGGTGTAATTTTTTTGATGAGTGCATGCTGTGTGTGTCTGGATATGTTGGTTGGATACAGTGGATACTGTATGCATTTGTGCAGGCCAGTAGGAAAATAATTAATTTGAAAGATGGCTAGAGAAGATTGGTTTGAAGCAGACGAGACAAGCATCATGGATAGGGATACAGTAGATGAAACAGAGAGGATTTCCAGACCCATTCATTTTTCATTTGACGGCAGAAAGACTGTAGATTTCATTTCATTTCCTACTGAAGGAGTGGCTCGTCCTGGGGTCCTCAGTTAATCATAGAGGACAGAAAGGTCTCATTTTTGACCTCCGGTCTGCACTGAATTAATTGATCTCAGCCGGGTGGCAGCAGGCGTATAACTCTCACAGCTAAAAGCAGCCTAGTTGTTTATGACCAATAGCCAGGCCCTATTCCAGATATCATTAGGTTGTGATTCATTTTGTCCCTGTGAAGATGCTGACTCATGCTATGAACTGGTTCCACAGATCCCAACAGCCTTTCGACACCTTTCCTAAGTAGAATCATAGAAAGTTTAAGGCACAGAAAGAGGCCACTTGCCCCATCGTCTCTGTGCCGGCCGAAAAACAATCCACCTATTCTAATCCCACCTTCCAGCATTTGGTCCATAGCCCTGTAGCTTACGGCATTTGAGGTGCATATCCAGACTCCTTTTGAATGAGTTGAGGGTCTCTGCCTCAACTACCCTTTCAGGCAGTGAGTTCCAGACCATCACCACCCTCTGGGTGAAAAAGTTTTCCCTCATCTCCCCTCTAATTTTTCTACCAATCACTTTAAATCTATGCCCCCTCACTGACCTCTCTGCTAAGGTAAATAGACCCTTCACCTCCACTCCATCCAGGCTTCTCAAAATGTTGTACATTTCAATCAGATCTCCCCTCAGCCTTCTCTGTTCCAAGGAGAACAACCCCAGCCTATCCAATATTTCCTCATTGCTGCATTTTTCCAGTCCTGGAAACATCCTCGTAAATCTCCTCTGTACCCTCTAGTGCAATTAAATCCATTCTGTAATGAGGTGACCCACTGCACACAGTCCTCAAGTTGTGGCCGAACCAATGAGTTATACAGTTCCCACATAACCTCCCTGCTCTTATATTCTATACCTCGGCTAATAAAGGAAAAGATTCCATATGCAGCCTTAACCACCTTATCGACCTGTCCTGCTACCTTCAGGGATCTGTGGTCATTCACTCCAAGGTCCCTTACTTCCTCTACACTTCTCAGTATTTTCCCATTAATCGTGTATTCTTTTACCCTGTTTGACCTCCCCAAATGCATCACCTCACACTTTTCCAAGTTGAATTCCATTTGCCACTTTTCTGCCCATCTGACCAGGCCATCAATATCGTCCTGCAGCCTACAGCTATCCTCCTCGATATCTACCTCATGGCCAATCTTTGTGTCGTCCGCACACGTCTTGTCATGCCCCCTACATTTACGTCCAAATCGTTAATATACGCCACAAAAAGCAGAGGACCCAGTGCAGTACTGAGCCCTGCGGAACACCACTGGAAACAGCCGTCCAGTCGCTGAAACAGTCGTCAACAATTACCCTTTGTTTCCTGCCATTGAGCCAATTTTGTATCCACCTTGCTGCATTTCCCTGGATCCTATGGGATTTTTTTTTTTAACCAGTCTGCCATGTGGGACCTTGTCAAAAGCCTTGCTAAAATCCATGTAGACCACATCAACTGCACTACCCTCATCTATCTTCCTTGTGACTTCTACAAAAAATTCGATCAAGTTGGTCAAACAAGATCTTCCCTTAACAAATTCATGTTGACTATCCTTGATTAACCTGTGCCTTTCTAAGTGACAGTTTATCCTGTCTCTCAGAATAGATTCCAATAATTTTCCCACTACTGAGGTCAGACTGACTGGCCTGTAATTATTTGGTCTATCCTTCGCTCCCTTTTTGAACAGAGGTACAATGTTAGCAATTCTCCAATCCTCCGGCACCAACCTGTATCCAGTGAGGACTGGAAAATGATGGTCAGACTCTCTGCTATTTCCTGTCTTGCTTCTTTTAACAGCCAAGGATACATTTCATCTGGCCTTGGTGATTTATCAATTTTCAAGGATGCTAATTCCATTAATACTTCCTCTCTCCCTCTGTTTATCACATCCAATATGTCACACTCTTCCTCCTTAACTACAATATCTGCATCGTCCCCCTCTTTTGTGAAGACAGACACAAAGTATTCATTAAGAACCATACCAATATCTTCCGCTCCTACACATAGACCTTTTTGGTCTTTTATGGGCCCTACTCTCTCCCTAGTTATCCTTTTATTCTTAATGTATTGATAAAAAAACATCTTTGGGTTCACCTTGATTTTGCTTGCCAATATTCTTTCATGCCCTCTCTTTGCTTTCCTAATTTCCTTTTTGATTTCACCCCTCCACTTACTATACTCCTCTCGGCTTTCTATCGTATTGAGTTCTTGGAGTCGAACATCAGCTCTCTGTTTCTGCCTTATCTTACCCTGTAGGCTCCTAGACATCCATGGCGCTCTATATTTGGCTGCCTCACCCTTTTTCTTTGTGGGAACATGTTTATCCTGTACCTCTTGAATCTCTCCTTTGAATGCCTCCCACTGTTCTGTCGCTGATTTACCTTCAAATCGATGTTTCCAGTCCACTTTTACGAAATCACTCCTCAGTTTAGTAAAATTGGCTTTGCCCCAATTGAGAACTCTAACTCCTGTTCTGTCTCTGTCCTTTTCCATAATTATGTTAAAACTGACTGAAGTATGATCACTACCACCAAAATGCTCTCCCACTGCCACCCCTTCCACCTGCCCATCTTCATTTCCTAAAACTAAGTCTAAAACTGCGCCCTCTCTTGTTGGACTTTCGACATATTGGGCAAAAAAGTTCTCCTGAATGCACCTCAAGAATTCTGCTCCTTCAATTCCTTTCACACTAAAACTATCCCAGTTAATATTGGAGTAATTAAAATCTTGTACTATTACTGCCCTATTGTTCTTGCACTTCTCAGCGATTTGTCTACATATCTGCTCTTCTATCTCCCTCTGACTGTTTGAGGTGTATAGAACACTCCCAGCAGTGTGAATGCCCCTTGTATATTCCTTAGCTCAATCCATATGGTCTCATTTGATGAACCTTCCAACATATCATCCCTCCTCACAGCTGTAATAGTTTCCTTGACCAAAATTGCCAACTCCCCCTCCTTTCTTATCCCCCTCCCTATCGCGTCTGAAAACCCTGTAACCAGGAACGTTGAGCTGCCATTCCTGTCCCTCCTTAAGCCATGTTTCTGTAATAGCTATGATATCATACTGCCACGTGTCTATGTGTCTTCAGCTCATCTGCTTTATTTGCTATACTCCTTGCATTGAAATAGATACCCTTGAGCACTGCCAAACTCTTTTTTTATTTTCTAACCCTCATTTCCTCTGTCTTCCAGACTCATCCATTAATTTTCCACCTTCCATTTTAATTTCTGATTTTGTCCCAGCTGAGTCTACCCTCAGGTCCCCATCCCCCTGCCAAACTAGTTTAAACCTCCCCAACAACACAAACAAAACGTCCTGCAAGGAACACAGTCCTGGCTCTGTTCAGGTGCAACCCGGCCGGCCTGTGCAGGTCCCATCTCCCCCAGAGCCAGTCCCAATGTCCCAGGAATCTGAAGCCCTCCCTCCTGCACTATCTTTCCAGCCACACGTTCATCTGTCTTATCCTTCTACTTCTATACTCACTTGCGCATGGCACTGGGAGTAATCCGGAGATTACTACTTTAGAGGTCCTGCTCACTAATTTCTTACCTAGCTCCCTAAATTCTGACTGCAAAAACACATCCCTCTTTCTACCTAAGTCGTTGGTTCCGATGTGGACCACGACTGCTGGCTGTTCACCCTCCCCCTTCAGGATGCTCTGCAGCCGCTCAGTGACATCCTTGACCCTGGCACCAGGGAGGCAACACATCATCCTGAATTCACATGTGCGGCCACAGAAAAACCTGTCTGTTCCTATTGAATCGCCTATCACTATGGTTCTTCCAGTCTTCCCTGTACCCCCCTGTGCAGCTGAGCCACTCATGGTGCCATGGACTTAGCTCTGGCTGCACTCCCCAGGTGAAACATCACTTTCCTAACTGAATACCTGTTGGAGAGCGAGATGCACTCAGGGGTCTCCTGCACTACCTGCCTGATTCTTTTTGACTATCTGGTGGTCATCCATTCCCTCTCTCCCTGCATATTCTTAAGCTGTGGGGTGACCACATCTATAAACGTGCTATCCATACAGCTCTCATTCTCATGGATGCACCGCAGTGTCGCCAGCTGCCGCTCAAATTCCAAAACCCGGAGCTCAAGCTGATTCAGTTGACAACACTTCCTGCACGAATGGTTCTCCAGGATATGGGAAGCATCCTGGAGCTCCCACATAGCACAGGAGGTGCACTCTCGAGGTTGAAGCAACACTGCCATTCCTTTATTTATTAGTTGACCCTTTGCTACTGCTAAAAAAAAACCTTACCAATACTACAAGAGCTAAGAATTATTAATAAAACCTTACTAGTACTGATAAATCCTACTAAAAATCAATACAGTTCACGAAATAAAATAAACCTTACTCAAAAAAAATACCAGCTACTCACTTGTTCCTTATAATTAAGCTATTTAAACAGGCACCCTAACAGTAATGTACTAACCCAGCTATTTAGAGTTATTCCCTAACAGCAGCTAGTCACCAGCCAATCACCTTGCAACATTCCTGTGACATCACTGCTCACTTTGCTTTCAAACTCTGGTGCACCTGGACTCCTCGTGGCTGCTCTCCTGGAAGGTACGTGCTGTACGCTGCAATCCTCGGGCTTTATTTAACTGCTCCCTGCTCCGTGTTCTTCCTTTAGGTCCGCTGCTCTCCCAGAAGGTAAGTGGTTGTTCTGTATGTGGGAGCCTAACAGTGATTGTTGGGAGTATTCAAATGTGGGCCATCAGATCTGAACTTGATTTTCTCCCTAACATCACACAGGTGATTTGCGGGTATGTGCCCTGGCTAAATTCCCTTCCCCGCTCACCCCCAACCCCTGTCAAACCCACATGAGTACTGAGGCTTCTTAATACACCCTTGTTGCTACCTTGGCTGAGATGAGGAAATTTAGTAATGTCAGGGATCTAATGTGTGACTCTTCTACACTGTACAGCTGATGGCATATTTTAAATTTTTTGACAGCAAATTAATCCTGGATAAAAATACTTTCTCTTCAGATTTCCTTTCCAATTATGTTCCCTGAATACATATAAGGAAAGGAAATTAATTTTATATCAAATTATATAAAGGAATGTAGTGGTAGTAGGGGACAGTATAGTTAGGGGGATTAACACTGTTCTCTGCAGAAAAGAGCGAGAGTCCAGACGGCTGTGTTGCCTGCCTGGTACCAGGGTTCAGGATATCTGCTCAGGGCTGGAGAGGAACTTACAGTGGAAGAGGGAGCATCCAGTCATCGTGGTCCAAAGAGGTACCAATGTCATAGGCAGGACAAGGAAAGAGGTTCTGCATAGTCTTTATGAGGAACTAGGCACCAAATTAAGAAGCAGAACCTCAAAGGTAATAATTTCTGGATTGTTACCTGAGCCATGTACAAATTGGCAATGGGCAAATAAGATTAGAGAAATTAATGCGTGGTTCAAAGATTGGTGTGGTAGAAGTGGGTTCCGGTTCGTGGGGCACTGCACCAGTACTGGAGACAGTGATGGCTGTACTGTTACGACAGTCTACACCTGAACCAAGATGGGGCTGGGGTGTTCTACCGAACCACATAACTAGGGAAGTAGAGAGGGTTTTAAATTGAATAGTGGGGTCAAGGGATCAAATTTGGGAAGATATGGTAAATCAAGGAGTAGAGACAAGGCAAGAGAGAAAGGTATTAATATGGGAAATGATAAACAGACTGTGACAGGAAGGGACAGAACGTACAAATCTAAGAGTAAATCAACAGATAAGGCTAGCGGTTGCAAAAATAATAAAAGAACAAAACTAAAGGCTCTGTATCTGAATGCACGTAGCATTTGAAACAAAACCGATGGATTGAGAGTGCAAATAGAAATAAATAAGTACGATCTGATGGCCATTACAGAGACATGGCTGCAGGTTGACACAGATTGGGACCTGAATATTGACGGGTACATGGCATTTCGGAAGGACAGGAAGTTCGGAAAAGGTGGAGGGGTGGCTCTGTTAATTAATGATGGTATTAGTGCAACAGAGAGGGATGACCTAAGTTCAGGAAACCAGGATGGAGAAGCAGTTTGGGTAGAGATGAGAAATGATAAAGGCAAGAAGTCACTTGTGGGAGTGGTGTACTGGCCACCTAACGTTAACCACACTGTAGGACAGGGTATAAAGGAAGAAATAATGGCAGCTTGTCAGAAAGGGATGGCGATAATTATGGGGGATTTTAACTTACATATAGACTGGAAAAATCAGCTGAGATGAGGAGTACATAGAATGTTTTCGGGATAATTTCTTGCAACAGTACGTTCTGGAGCCAACCAGAGAGCAGGCTGTACTAGACCTGGATTGTGCAACCAGATAGGATTAATTAATGACCTCGTAGTTAAGGCGCCCCAGGTAGCAGTGATCATAATATGATTGAATTTTACATTCAGTTTGAGGGAGAGAAGAGTGGGTCCAAGACTAGTATTTTAAACTTAAATAAGGGCAATTATGAGGTCATGAAAGCAGAGCTAGCTAAAGTGAACTAGCAAATTAGGTTAAGGGATAGGTCAACAGAGGTGCAGTGGCAGACATTTGAGGGGATATTTCAGAATCCACAGAATAGATACATTTCAACAAGAAAGAAAAATTCCAAGGATGGGACCCACCATCCATGATTAACTTCATCCTAGGGTCTTAAAAGAAGTGGCTTGTAAAATAGTTGCTGCGATAGTTTTAATTTTCCAAAATTCCCTACATTAAGGGAAGGTTCAGTTAGATTGGAAAATAGCAAATGTAACTCCTTTATTCAAAAAGGGAGGGAGACAGAAAGCAGGAAACTACAAGCCAGTTAGCTTAACATTTGTCATAGGGAAAATGTTAAAAGCTATTATGCAAGATGTTATAGCAGGGCACTTAGAAAATTTCAATGTAATCAGGCAGAGTCAACATGGTTTTGTGAAAGGGAAATCATATTTAACCAATTTATTGGAGTTCTTTGAGGGAGTTACATGTGCTGTGGATGAAGGGGAAACCGGTGGATGTATTGTATTTAGATTTCCAGAAGGCATTTGATAAGGTGCCACATCAAAGGTTATTGCAAAAAATAAAAGCTCATGTTGTAGGGGGTAACATATTGGCATCGATAGAAGATTGGCTTGCTAACAGGAAATGGAGAGTAGGCATAAGTGGGTCATTTTCTGGTTGGCAAGTTATAACGAGCAGTGTGCCACAGGGATCTGTGCTGGGGCCTCAACTTTTTACAATTTATATAAATAACTTAGATGAAGGGACCGAAGGTATGGTTGCTAAATTTGCTGATGACACAAAGGTAGGTCGGAATGTAAGTTGGGAAGAGGACATAAGGAGGCTACAATTGGATATAGATAGATTAACTGAGTGGGCAAAGACCTGGCAAATGGAGTATAATGTGGGAAAGTGTGAAATTGTCTATTTTGGCAGGAAGAATAAAAAAGAAGCATATTATCTAAATGGTGAGAGATTGCAGAGCTCTGAGATGCAGAGGGATCTGGGTGTCCCAGTGCATGAATCACAAAAGGTTAGTATGCAGGTATAGCACGTAATTAGGAAAGCTAATAGAATATTATCGTTTATCAGGAGGGGAATTGAATACAAAAGTAGCGAGATTATGCTTCAGCTATACAGGGCATTGGTGAGACCACATCTGAAGTACTGTGTACAGTATTGGTCTCCTTATTTAAGGAAGGATGTAAATGCATTGGAAGCAGTTCAGAGTAGGTTTACTAGACTAATATCTGGAATGGGTGGGCTATCTAATGAGAATACACTGGACAGGCTAGGCTTGATTCCGCTGGAATTTAGAAGAGTAAGAGGCGACTTGATTGAAACATAAGATCCTGAGGGGTATTGACAGGGTGAATGTGGAAAGGGTGTTTCCCTTTGTGGGAGAATCTAGAACTAGGGGTCACTCTTTAAAAATAAGGGGTCGCCCATTTAAGACAGAGATGAGGAGAAATGTTTTTTCTCAGAGGGTCATGAGTCTTTGGAACTCTCTTCCTCAGAAGGCAGTGGAAGTAGAGTCTTTGAATATTTTTAAGGCAGTGGTAGATAGATTCTTAATAAGCAAGGAGGTGAAAGGTTATCAGGGTAGGTAGAAATGTGGAGCAATCAGTTCAGCCATGAACTTGTTGATGTCGGAGCAGGCTCGAGGGGTCGAGTGGCCTACTTCTGCTCCTAATTTGTATGTTCGTATGTGTTTGTATTTTAATTGTATGCAGGTGGTGGGCATTAACTGGGGATTCACTTGACACAGACTAAAACCTTGGTTGTTGGGTTAGGAGGTTTCTGCTTATAATATGTAACTCTAAATAAATATAAGAGTGGCTCCAGTTCTATCCTTCACCAACTGGCTTTCTGGAATAGAACATGGTAGCAGAGAACAGTTGCCGAAAGGTGAAAGTTGGAAGCTGAAAAGAAAATTTCCAACAAAAAACTGCAATCCTAGTAGCCATTGTGAAAAATGGCAGAAAGCAAATATAAATTGTCGGGGTGTGATTACCTCCAATGTTCTCGGAGTCTGAACCATATGACCAGTGGAAGAATGAAGTGCATATGTGGACACGGGTTACATCCCAACCAAAGAGAAAACAAGGTATGACCTTGACGTCGTCACTTCCTACCAGTAGTAAAATCAGAGTATTTTGAGAGCCTGTCAGTTGGACACTGACAAAGATTGGGACCTTCTATTAGAGTTCTTGGATGAAATTTACAAGAATAATGATCTGTTACATGCCTATGAGGCATGGTCAGACATTGATAAATTTAGGAAAACAGATGGTCATTCTATGAAGGAATATATCATGGACTTCAACAGATTGTGTAAAGGATTGACAAAATTCAATTTGGGGATCCCTGGATCAGTACTAGTATTTAAATTGCTGGATTTTTAAAATTCATTCATGGGATGTGGGCGTCGCTGGCTAGGCCAGCATTTATTGCGCAACCCTAATTGCCCTTGAGAAGGTGGTGGCTTGCAGACCTTGGGGTACAGGTACACCAACAGAAGAGAGTTCCAGGATTTTGATCCAGTGACTGTGAAAGAATGGCGATTTAGTTCCAAGCCAGGATGATGTGTGGCTTAGAGGGGATTTGCAGATGGGTTTGGAAGATGCTGTTGAAGGAACCTTAGGGAGTTGCTGCAGTGCATCTTGTAGATGGCACACACTGCTGCCACTGTGTGTCAGTGGTGGAGGGAGTGAATGTTTGAGGATGGGGTGCCAATCAAGCAGGCTGCTTTGTCCTGGATCGTGTTGAGTTTCTTGAGTGTTGTTAGAGCTGCACCCATCCAGGCAATTGGAGAGTATTCCATCACATTCCTGACTTGTGCCTTGTAGCTAGTGGACAGACATTGGGGAGTCAGCATTGTGGTAAGGTGTGTCATGACGAAAGATTCCTAGTTCTAAATTGTGTTCAGTTCTCGTAGAGGGAAACCCTGTTGGTTCAGATGCCTGTTGCCTTGAAAAAAAAGTTGGGAATGCAGTTATTTCCTTCAGCCTTTGTAGAACAAATGGGACATTCCACATTGACACAAAATAGAGGACTCAATGATCGCTTTTACTGTGCAGTGCTAGACAGTGCTTGCACTTCAGTAGTATGTGGAACAGATTGGTTAAAATGTTCTCTTGATTCAGTAAGTAGTGAGGATCGACACAAGGTTAAGGAATATGAAAGTACTACTTGCTTTAGATTTGGTGATGACACCACATTGAGGTCACTAAGGAGAGTTGTAATTCTGTATAAAATAACTGGAGTAAGCCATTTTATCAATACAGATGTAGTCTCTCGTGACATACTTATGCTTTTGGGTAAACCTTCTATGAAAAAGGCACAAATGAAACTTGACATGAATCATGATCAGGCAATTATTTTTGGAAAGTCAGTAGATCTGCAGTTTATCCAGTCAGGACTTAATTGTATCCACTTAACAAAACCGGATGTTTCCCGTCAAAGGGTTAGACAAGTATTAATGGCAACTGGCAATAAGAATCAGAGAGAAAAAAATTGTCTTAAAGTTACATAGACAATTTGCGCACCCTACTTGTCAAAGATTAACGATCCCGCTAAAAGATACAAGTATGGTTGATCAAGAGTATACGAGGCTAATAGAAGAGATTAGTGAGGATTGTGAAATCTGGAAAAAAGAAAGTGTGGGAGGATGCCGTCTCGTCCTATTGTAAACCTTCAATTGGCACGTGACTTTAACAAGGTAATTGCCATGGATTTGAAGGTATGGGACAAAGACAAATATTTTCTTTCTACATTTTGTAGACCTGGCAAGCAGATTTAGTCTTTCCAGCAAAGTTTCTGACTGATAACGGAGGGGAATTTGCCAATGATGAGTTCAGAGATGTGTGAAAGCATGAGCATCATGGTCATGAATACCACCGCTGAAAGTCCTTTCAGCAATGGATTCTGAAAGGGAATCATATGGTGATTGATGAAATGCTGCATAAAAGTTTAGCTGATCAACCAGACTACAAATTGACAAAGGGCGGTTCATGCAAAGAATCCACTCCAGATGGTTGGAGGGTATGGTGCCTATCAATTCGTCTATGAGTGAAATCCCAAATTGCCTTCTGCTCTCGAAGATACTACAATTCGTTCAATTTTTCTGCAAATTTAAATGCTTTACGTTGTTATGGACCGAGGAGAAGTGGTGTGGGTGACTTCCACTTTTCACCTCTCAACTGCCCGCAGATAGTATTTTTAAAAAGTATTTTAGTCCCTGAGTGTTTAAGGGTCAAATTAATAGACAACTGACAGGTTTTCTCGTAGGTTAAAAAAAAAGATAAATATTTATTTTTACGCAATAACCAAAATATGTTCGCAACCTCTCCCACTCACACATTCACATCGACACAGACATGAGTAACGACAGATAGAAAAGCGGTAGCATGCAGTTAGTGTCCAATTTGGGGGCGGCATAGTGGCGCAGTGGTCAGCACCGCAGCCTCACAGCTCCAGCGACCTGGGTTCAATTCTGGGTACTGCCTGTGTGGAGTTTGCAAGTTCTCCCTGTGTCTGCGTGGGTTTCCTCCGGGTGCTCCGGTTTCCTCCCACATGCCAAAGACTTGCAGGTTGATAGGTTAATTGGCCATTATAAATTGCCCCTAGTATAGGTAGGTGGTAGGGAAATATAGGGACAGATGGGGATGTGGTAGGAATATGGAATTAGTGTAGGATTAGTATAAATGGGTGGTTGATGGTCCGCACAGACTCGGTGGACCGAAGGGCATGTTTCAGTGCTGTATCACTAAACTAAACTAAACTAAAAAAACTAAATTATGGTAAAAGAGTTTGTTGTTTTAAGAAAATCTTTAGAAGCTTTTAAAGAGGAAATCTTTTATCAGTGCAGGTCTGAATGTTCATTCTCTTGAAAAGGATTAAGTGTTGCAAGCACCTTGTGGTTCAGCCTCAATCCGAAGTCGATGGGGAAATTCCTGGTTCACCTACGCAGACATGCAGGTCCCAAAGTCCCCTTGCAGTTTCTCTTCTCCAGTGGTTAGATGATGTAATCATCAGGGCACCTGCTTAGCTGGAAAAAGACCTTCTCTAGCTGTTCTGCTGTCCTGCTATTCTCTCTCCTGAGAGATACCTTTTAAGGTAGGAACTTGTCAGGTTGGGATGTCGGTCAGGTTACTAAGGGCTTTCTCCTCTGGGGTGATTCATACAATGTTCCAGGATATGTGAACCATTGTTTCATGATGGTGACTGAATGTGGTCCATTCAGATGAACAGGTGCTTTGTAACACCTATTATTTTGGTCTTGGCTGCGGAGTCAGTTTGTCTACAACAGTCTTTGTTAGCCCCATTCCTGAAGATAGGAGTTGTTTGCATGGAATGGTCTATTTTACATTTCAATGTGTTTTTCCCAAAGCTAATTCAGATGTGGATAATGGTTTTCGTTTTCAACAGACAGATAAATCTGTTGACAGTACAGAGGGGTCACCTGACCTCTACTCCATCTTGTCTGTGGCATATATGTGTCCATTTGTTTTTTTTATTTCATAATCCTTCCAGTTCATTTAATTTTTCATCACTGTTCTCTTCGTGAGCGTGACAACATGCAGGGAGATGGGCATTTATCAAGACAGTGGTCTCGGAGAAAATTTAGAGAGCTCTACGGGATCGTATAAGACCATCTGAGACAGAATTTAATTCCATAGATTCGGCTTATTATAAAAGAGAGGGTCACAGGGAAGGGAAAGACCCTGGTAAGGCAATAGGTCACGATGGTAAGACAGTATTTATCATACATGCCAATCAAACTATTAAGGTTCATTCCTCCTGATTAATCGGAATTAATTACAAAACTTCGGACTCTGAGCAGCTGATAAAAGTAAACGAGGCATCTTGTACCTCAAGCACTCGTGTTTTGTGATGAAGGTTCTGAGGAACAGAATATGATAGATCAAGGGCTGGATGGTGGTAATGAGAGTGATCATATTCAAAGGCCAATTGCCCAGAATGAGTACTTGGGTGACATACATTCCAGAGGGGTCTAGTGAATGGAGAGATGTGACAATATTGGGATGTGTAGTAAAAGCCACTGGTAAATTTAAATATTGATTGAATGTACAGGATGATAGCCAAGAAGCGAAGTCCATAGGCTGCCAGAATGAGTGAAAACGTGGAGAGTAAGAAAGCACAATGCAAGTACTGATTAGTGAATTGGGAAGTGACTCGTGCGTCAGAAAGTGAACACATACTGTAGGAAGACCCTCCAATAGGGCAAGAGGGTGATCTCATAGTAGTAGTCCCGACAGACATAAAAATGCAAGTAGAGGCCATAGCTTGAGAGAGTTTGGAGTTTATTTGGAGGTATCCAATAAGGGGCAACCAACTTTGTCACATATGTAGATTTGTTCTTAAACTGTCCTTGCAGATGGGATTTATAAGGCTATACTCAGGCTCGTTGCTAGGGGTTGTGAAGAGCGACTGAGTGATACAGATGCCAACATGGACTCTCCCACAGCTGGAAACATAATCTTGAAAATCTTTTTAGCTCTTTTGGCCCCGTATTCATGGGAGTGCAGATCAAACAACATAAAAGCCACATTTCTGCAGGGTGGTACTATTCAGAAAGAAGTATTTCTGAAACCTCCCAAAGAGGCAACAAATGCAGAAGGCAAACTGTGGAAACTAAACAAATGTGTGTCTGGCCTGAATGATGCTTTCAGAGCATGATATTTTTCGGTGAGATCTGTTTTGGTCAAAATATGTTACGTTCGACTAAAAGCAGATCCTGTAATGTTGTATCGGTATCATAAAGAAAACTTGCAGGCACGTTCATGATACATGTTGATTTTTTTATCGGATGGTACTGTGGAATTTGAGAATGTGTCATTAATAATATTAAGAGTAGAATTTCAAATTGGGAGTCAGGCTTGTGTGGTTTTAAATATATTGGTTTAGATATTAAGCAGAGTAGGTCTGGAATAAATCAACAACCTCATTGAGACAGTGTTATTCCCATCCTGGTTATTCGTACTAGGTCATCACAGAAAGATGCTGTTATATTGAAAGAAGAAATGGAGCATTTGTGAGTCCTGATTGAACAGTTGAACTGGTTGTGCACTCAAATGCTAGTTTTGATGTATTGGTGTTAAGTACTATAATGAAACACCCTAAAGTGCAGAATGTTTGTTTTAAGAGCAAATAAAACATTAAAAAAATTTAATCCAGAGAAATGCATGCTTACGTTCCCATCCTTATTCGACACAAAGAACATCAAGCTAGTCTTTTTTAGCTATGCATCACATGTTAATCTTCCTGTTGGGTATTCTAGTGCAGCTGGTTTCAGAGTATTTCTTATGGGTGAAAATGGGAAATGTTGTCCATTAGCTTGGGAAGCTAAGAAAATAAAAAGGGATTCTATTTGTTAAATATTTAAAGTGAGATTCTATCTCACTGAAGATAGTATACCCACTGAATGTTATGTAGATAATCGTTTATTGTGAGATAATGTACACTCCACGAAAAGTGTGAGTGAGAAAACGTTATAGATTGACCTTAAAACAAATGCTAGGGAGAAAGGAAATCTCTAAATTTAAATGTGGATGCAAGTCATCAGCTGTCTGATTGATTTATAAAAAGAAATACATGTACGAAGAAATTGTTAGGGGTCTTATAGAAGGGGTGTCTCGCTATGTAATGCTTTGTGCAGAATGTGGAGGTTATTGATTTAATTGATTTTGGGATAAGTTGTAGGCATGTGGTGGGCATTAACTGAGGATTCACTTGATCCCCTACAAATAGACACAGTCTAAAACTGTGATTGTTGGGTTAGAAGGTGTATGCTTGTAACATGTAACTCGATAAATTAATATAGAAGATTAGCTCCAGTTCTATCCTTCACAGCTGGCTTTCTGGAATAGAACAAAGGAATTGTATTTCATTTATATAGCAGCTTTCAAAACTTTGGGTCACCCTAAAGCACATTACAGCCAATGAAATATCTTTCTTTTTAAACTGTATTCAGAATAATATAGTGCAATTTGGCAGCCAATTTGTGCACAGCAGGCTCTCACAAACAGCACAGCCTGACCAAATAATCTGTTTGTTTTAGTGATATTGGACAAGGGATAAATATTGATCAAGGAAACCGAGAGAACTCCCTGCTCTTCTTCTTACAGTGCCATGGGATTTTTTATGTTCACCCAACAAGGCAGTTGTGGCCCAGGTTTAATCTCTCATCTGAAAGATGGCACCTCCAGCGTGCAGCACTCCCTCAGTATTGCACTGAAATGTCAGCCAAGATTGCATGCTTAAATCTCTGGAGTTGGGCTCAAGCCCACAACCTTCTGGTTTAGAGGCAAAAGTGCTACCAATGAGTCAAGGCTGAGACCTATCATTCTTCTAATGGATTATGTCTTAGACATAGATTGAGGCTGACTGTTAATAGGATCATGGCATTATATTTAACATTCCATCATCACTAGTATAGTTTGTTCAGGAAGGCAAAAGTAACAAGTTTGAAAATAAAATTGAAATTGCATAATTTGAATATTGTAATAATAAATGATCAATCACTACTCAAAAAAGTATTGTAAAGTTTGTTTTTCGTAATTTAGTTGGGATTATCTCATTAAAAAAGGCATTTATTCTTGTTTATTTTATCATATTGGAAACAAGGACCAAACATAGGGGATTAATTTGAAGAGTTAAATTTGTGAAGAGTGCTAGTCGGTTGATTAAAGAACTTAATTGAACATGTAGTTGATTTAATTTCTGAGCACCATTTCTCTAAAAATGTGAGGAATCACAAAACTGTACAAGTAGTTTCAGATGTTGGGGAGGGGTGGGGGGGGAGGTGGTGGGGGGTAGAGTTTTTTGCACTGATCAAATGCACCTGTGTTTTTACTGCGACTTTTACTGTGCAATTTTGAGTTTGCTGTAGCTGAGTTTGCAACAGTTGAGAATGAAAGGCTGCATGAAGAAGGGTTGTTATTGACACTGCTTTTACATTAGTAAGTATTGTACTTTCACACAGTATATTTGTACTTTCACACGGTATTTTTGTTAATGTGCTTTTCTGAAAGGTAATTTTATATTCCATGCTGAGAGCAGTGAGTACAGCAATATGGTAACAGATTAGAAGTCTTAGCTTTGACCAAAGCAGCAAGTTACAAGAACTCAGTTATGGTGATGGAGACACAATTTCATCACTGATGTTACCTTCTGGGGAGACTGTAATGAGGGTTGTCTTTGGGGATACTTTTGGCACCTAGTCTCAGCATCAAGCACTCCCAGGTCAGAGGTCTCACAGACCAGATACAGAACAATGATGCCTCTGTTTTGCTCCAGTAATGCCTTGGCCCAAACATCAGGAGGTTTTTTTTCCCTTTCCATTTTACACAGTGAACTATCCTCTTATCTTTCTAAGTAAATTAAGGATAAGAAAGGCCATTCAACCCATCAAAGCTTATTCTTGTATTCAGCTGCATTTTGAATGTCCCGAATGGTTTTAACTCCATTACCTTCCTTGGCAGATTACTCCAGACATTTTTCATAGGTTGAGTAAAGGCATTGTTCTAACATCTGTTTTAAATATACTGTTTGCTCATTTAAGCTTAAGTCTTTTGAGTACGGTCCTGGCTTACTTTAAAGTAGTATTCTGGATTTATTTTGCAGGAACGGTAGCACAGTGATAATGTTACTGGACTAGTAATCCAGAGGGCTGGACAAATGTTCCAGAGACATGAGTTCAAATTCCACCATGGCAGCTTGGGAATTTAAATTCAATTACTTAAATATATCTGGAATAAAAAGCTAGTCTCAGTATTGGTGACTATGAAACTACCGGATTGTCATAAAACACCATCTGGTTCACTAATGTCCTTCAGGGAAAAATATCTGCTGCCCTTACCCAGTCTGCCGAGATGTGATTCCAGACAGACAGCAATGTTGTTGAATCTTAACTGCCCTCTGAATTGGCTTAACAAGCCACTCAGTTGTATTAAAACCACTATGAAAACATTAAATAAGAATAAAACAGGATTGACCACCCAACATTGACCTAGGCACCAGAAACAGCAAAGGCACACTCTGCCCATTCGACCTTGCAAAGTGCTCCTCACAAACATCTGAGACTTGTGCCAAAATTGGGAGAGCTGCCAACAGACTAGTCAAGCAACAGCCTGACATAGCCAAACTCAGCAAATTATACCTTACAGCCATTCCTCCAAACTCCTTCGTCACCAACCCTGTCCCACTGGCAGTACAGACCGACCAGAGATGGTGGCACAGCCAGGAGAGGGTGGCCCTGGGAGTTCTCAACTTTGACTCCGGACCTCATGAATTCTCATGCCATCAGGTCAAATGTGGGCAAGGTAATCTCCTACTGATTACCATCTACCATTCTCCCTCACCTGATAAATCAGTGCTCTGCCATGTTGAACACCACTTGGAAGAAGCACTGAGGGTAGCAAGGGCACAAAATGTACTCTGGGGGGGGAACTTCAATGTTCATCACCAACAGCAGCTCAGTAGCACCAGTACTGACCAAGTCCTGAAGGACATATCTGCCAGACTGAGCTTGTGGCAAATGGTGAGAGAACCAATAAGAGGGAAAAACCTGCTTGACCTCAGTCTCACCAATCTACCTGGCACAGATGCATCTGTCCATGACATTATTGATTGCAATGACCACCACACAATCCTTGTAGAGATGAAGTCACATCTTCGCACTGAGGACACCCTCCATCGTGTTGTGTGGCACTACCATCGTGCTAAATGGGATAGATTCAGATTGTAGCAGCTCAAAACTGGGCATCCATGAGGTGCTGTGGGCCATCAGCAGCAGCAGAATTGTATTGTACCATAATCTGTAAGCTCATGGCCTGGCATATCCCTCACTCTACCATTACCATCAAGTCAAGGGACCAACCTGATTCAATGAGGAGTGTAGGAGAGCATGACAGGAGCAGCACCAGGCATACCTAAGCATGAAGTACCAACCTGGTGAAGCTACAACAGAGGATGACAAACATGCTAAACAATGGAAGCAGCATGCTGTAGATAGAACTAAGTGATCCACAACCAGCTCAAAGCTCTGCAGTCCTGCCACATCCAGTCATGAATGATGGTGGACAATTGAATAGTTAACAGGAGCAGGAGGCTTTATGAACATTCTCACCCTGAATGATGGCAGAACCCAGCATGTTAGTGCAAAAGACAAGGCTGAAGCATTCGCAGCCATTTTCAGTCAGAAGTGCCGAGTCGATGATCCACCTCCTCCTGAGGTCCCCATCATCACAGATGCCAGTCTTCAGCTAATTTGATTTACTGCACGTGATATCAAGAAATGGCAGAGCACAATGGACACAGAACATAAGAACATAAGAAATAGGAGCAGTAGTAGGCCATTCAGCCCCTCAAGCCTGCCCCGCCATTCAATAAGATTATGGCTGATCTGTCCCAGGCCTCAACTCCTCGTTCGGACCTGCTCCGCCTACCCCTTGACACCCCGAGATTTCAAAAATCTATCTACCTCCTCCTTAAATACATTTAGTGACCTAGCCTCCACAACTCTCTGAGGTAGAGTATTCCAGAGATTCACCAGCCTCTGACAAGAAATTCCTTTGAATCTCAGTTTTAAATGTGTGCCCCCTTATTCTGTAACTATGTCCCCTAGTTCAAGATTCCCCTACCAGTGGAAGCATATTCTCAACATCTACCCTGTCAAACCCCCTTAAACTCTTATGTTTCAATAAGATCACCTTTCATTCTTCTAAACTCCAATGAATAAAGGCATAACCTGTTCAGCTGTTCTTGATAAGACAGCCCCTTCATCCCAGGAATCAGCCTAGTGAACCTTCTCTGAACTGCCTCCAATTCTGGTATATCCTTCCTTGAATATGGGGACCAAAACTGTACTCCTGGACACAAGAAAGGCTATGGGTTACTATCCCAGCTTCGGTGCTGAACACTTGTGCTCCAGAACTAGCTGCGCCCTGAGCTAAGCTGTTCCTGTACAACTACAACACTGGCATCTACCCGATAATGTGGAAAATTGCCCAATTATGTCCTGTCTACAAAAGAGCAGGAGAAATCCAATCTGGCCGATTACCGCCCCATCAGTCTACTCTCAAACATCAGCAGAGTAGTGGAAGGTGTTGTCGACAGTGCTATCAAGCGGCACTTATTCACTGAAAACTGCTCACCGATACTCAGTTTGGGTTCCACCAGGACTATTGGGCTCCAGACCTCATTACAACCTTGTCCAAACATGGACAAAGGAGCTGAATTCCAAAGGTGAGGTGAAAGTGACTGTCCTTTGAAATCAAGGCAGCATTTTGACTGTGTGTGGCATCAAGGAGCCTTAGCAAAATTGATGTTAATGAGAATCGGGTGGAAAACTCTCCATTGGCTGCCATCCTACCTAGCACAAAGGAAGGTGGTTGTGGTTTTTATTTATTTATTTTGAGATACAGCACTGAAACAGGCCCTTCGGCCCACCGAGTCTGTGCTGACCAACAACCACCCATTTATACTAATCCTACATTAATCCCATATTCCCTACCACATCCCCACCATTCTCCTACCACCCACCTACACTAGGGACAATTTACAATGGCCAATTTACCTATCAACCTGCAAGTCTTTGGCTGTGGGAGGAAACCGGAGCACCCAGCAGAAACCGACGCAGTCACAGGGAGAACTTGCAAACTCCGCACAGGCAGTACCCAGAACTGAACCCAGGTTGCTGGAGCTGTGAGGCTGCGGTGCTAACCACTGCGCCACTGTGCCGCCCTAGGGCATCACTGCAGGCATTCTTCAGGGCAATGTCCGAGCCTCGACCATCTTCAGCTGCTTCCTCATTGACCTTCCCTCCATCACAAAGTCAGAACTTGGGATGTTCGCGAAGGACTGCATAGCGTTCAGTACCAATCGCAACTCCTCAGATGATGAAGCATTCCGTGCCAGCATGCAGCGAGACCTGGACAACATTCAGGCTTGGGCTGATAAGTGGCAAGTAACATTCATGGCACAGAAATGCCAGGCAATGACCATCACCAACAAGAAAGAATCTAACCACTTCCCATTAACATTTAATGGCAATACCATCATCAGCAACCTGGGGGTTACCATTGACCAGAAACATAACTGGACCAACCACGGAAATACTGTAGCTACAAGAGCAGGTCAGATGCTGGGAATTCTGCAGCGATTAACTCACTCCTAACTCACTAGAACTTGTCCACCAGCTACAAGGCACAAGTCAAAAATGTGATGGAATCATTCCCATTTCTGAATGAGTGCGGCTCCAACAACACTGTAGAAGCTCGGCATCATTCAGGACAAAGCGCCCGCTTGACTGGCACTCCACCACATTAAAGATTCAGTCCCTCTACCACTGGCACACAGTGGCAACAATGTGTACTATCTATAAGATGCACTGTAGCAACTCGCCAAGGCTTCTTTGACAGCACCTTCTAAACCCACACCCTCTACCACCTAGAAGGATAAGGGCAGCAGGCGCAAGGGAACACCGCCACCTGCAAGTTTCCCTCCAAGCCACACACTATCCTGACATGGAACTATTTTGTCATTCCTTCACTGTCGCTGAATCAAAATCCTGGAACTCCCTTCCTAACAGCACTATTGGTGTACTTACACCACATGGACTGTGGCAGTTCAAGAAGGCGGCTCGCCACCACCTTCTCAAGGGTAATTCAGGCTGGGCAATAAATGCTGGCGTGGCCAGTGATGCCCACATCCCATGAACCAATAAAAATCTTTTGTATAAGATCTTCTTTGGGCCTCCTTATCTCGAGAGACAATGGATATGCGCCTGGAGGTGGTCAGTGGTTTGTGAAGCAGCGCCTGGAGTGGCTATAAAGGCCAATTCTGGAGTGACAGGCTCTTCCACAGGTGCTGCAGAGAAATTTGTTTGTCGGGGCTGTTGCACAGTTGGCTCTCCCCTTGCGCCTCTGTCTTTTTTCCTGCCAACTACTAAGTCTCTTCGACTCGCCACAATTTAGCCCTGTCTTTATGGCTGCCCGCCAGCTCTGGCGAATGCTGGCAACTGACTCCCACGACTTGTGATCAATGTCACACGATTTCATGTCGCGTTTGCAGACGTCTTTATAGCGGAGACATGGACGGCCGGTGGGTCTGATACCAGTGGCGAGCTCGCTGTACAATGTGTCTTTGGGGATCCTGCCATCTTCCATGCGGCTCACATGGCCAAGATACCATGTAATTTATTTACCACAGTGAAGTCAGGCACTCCCAAACATCATTTTCATTTTCCGAGGCGTAGAGTTTGATTATCTCTGATCTTTTTTCACAGCTAATTATCTTTACACTTATGATTAATCTTATTTCTTTTCTTTGCAACCTGTATCATACATGTATATGTTATCCTATGGTAAATAGAATTGAATGCAGTACTCCAACTGGGTTGAACTGTTACATCACAAGTGCTTGGCATGTCATCTGGAAACTTGCTTTCTATTTTTCTGGCTGTATATCCCAACATTCTGTTAGCTTTTTTTAATTGCTTTTTTATATTGTCCACAACCAACTGTCTCCTTATACCATTCTCCCCTGCTCTCTCCATCTTCCCTTCCAACAATAAGTGTGAGGAGCTCATGGAGTCTTACTTTCCTTCAATTAAATATCGGGAAGACCGTTGAGTAGTCCCAAACACAAACTCTGTTCCCTAGCCACTGATTCCATCACCCTGCCTGGCCACTGCCTCACTGGCCACTATTCACACCCTTGTGAATCTGTTTGACCCTGACCTTCAAGCTCCATATCCTCGCCATCACATAGACTGCCTACTAAAACTCTATAATGTCTCCTGTCTCCAGTCCTACCTCACCACATCTGCTGCTGAAACCCTCATCCATGCACGTTTTCACCTCCAGAGTCAACTATTCCAATGCCCTGCTGGCCAGCCTCTCACTTTCCACCCTGTATAAAGGTAGCTCATCCAAAATTCTGCTGTTTGCATCAACTTCCATTCACCTTTCACCTTGTCCTCACTGACCTGTATTGGATCTTGGTCAACAACAACTTCGATTTTAAAATTCTCATCCTCGTGTTCAAATCTTTCCATGGCCTCACCCCTCCCTATCTCTGTAACCTCCTCCACCCCGACAACCCTTCAGAACTTAGACCTCCAACTCTGGGCATCCACCACTTTCTTCACCTCACCATCGTCAGCAATGCCTTCAGCCTTCTAGTCACTAAACTCTGGAATTCCCTTCCTAAACCTGTTTTCCTTTCTCTCCTTCTTTAAGATGCTCCTTAAAACCTACCTCTGTTACCAAGTTTTTGGTCACTTGCCCTGATGTCTCTTTCTGCCTTCAATAGAGGCATTATATAAATGCAAGTTATCTGAACATCTTAGGTGAGAGGTCTACTATCAGCTTCCTTTCTAAGTCTGCCTTTACCATTTAAGTTCCATTCATTTCATATTTACAATGTACTTTTTTATCCCGTATGTAATGCTTTACATTTATCAGTGTTCATTTTCATTTCACATTTGTCAGCCGAATCATATAACTGGTTGGCTTCTGTCTGCAAATCTTCATCTGTATCATTTGCCTCTACTGCTCATCAAATTTGCAAGTTTACATTTTAGTTTTGTTATCTAAGTCATGAATGAAGATTAGAAACAGCAGGGGTCCAACATTGACTCTTGTATTCTCTAATCAATGCCTCTACCCAGTTTGACATTACAAGAATAATTCCTTGACTTTGCACTCCCTGCCGAATCTCACCTGCTGGCTGCGTATGTTGGAAACTTGGAAGTACGCTGCACATGTTTTTCTGAACTTTAGTTTTGATACACACTGCTGCTGGCGAGGCTCCCTACCTGTAGTGCGAAGTCAGAAAATTACTCTTTGCATCTCTCGCAAGGATATGCTATTTCCTATTTGTAATCAATTTCTTTTAAAGTCTCATTTTTTACTCTAGATTCCAATGGATTTTAATGTAATTAAAAGCCTTTAGTATGGAACCTTGTCAAAAACATTCTGAAAGCCCAACTAAATTATATTATGGAGCACTGTAATGATCTACTTTCTCTCTAACGTCCCCAACAGAGCAGGATTGCGTGTCAGTCTTTCTCTTCTAGATCCATGCTGCATGGCTATTCATTTATTGATGTACGGGTAGTCCTTCAGCTCACCCTTTAGAATAGTTTCCATTGTTTTCTAGGAACATCGCAGTAGGAATAGGCCATTCAGCTCGTCAAGCCTGCTCTGCCGTTCAATACGATCATGGCTGATCACCCACTTCAGTGCCTTTTTCCCATATCTCCATATCCCTTTCTGTAATTGGTATTTAGAAATCTGTCAATCCCTGCTTTAAATATACTCAATGACTGAGCTTCCAGCCCTCTGGGGTAGAGAATTCCAAAGATTCACAACCCTCTGACTAAAGATATTTCTCCTCATCTCGGTCCTAAATGGCTTCCCCTTATTTTGAAATTGTGTCCCCTGGTTCTAGACTCCCAACCAGGGGCAACATCATACCTACATCTACCCTGTCTATCCTTTTAAGTATTTTTTAGGTTTAAATGAGATTATCTCATATTCTTCGGAACTGTAGAAAATACAGGCCCAGTTTTCCCAATCTCTCTTCATAAGACAGTCTCGGCATCCTGGGAAAAAGTCTGGTGAACCTTTGTTGCACACCCTCTATGGCAGTAATATCCTTCCTAAGGTAAGGGGACCAAAACTGTGCACAGTACTCCAGGTGCTAACCAAGGTTCTATACAATTGAAGCAAGACTGCACTACTCCTGCACTCAAATCCTCTTGCGATAAAGGCTAACATACCATTATCCTTCCTAATTGCTTGCTGCACCTGTATGTTAGTTTTCAGTGACTAGGACACCCAGGTCCCTTTGTACATCTACACTTTCTAATCTCTTACTATTTAAGAAATACTCTGGACATCTGTTCCTCCTACCAAAGTGGATAACCTCGCATTTTTCCGCATTATATTCCATCTGCCATGTTTTTGCCCACTCACTAAGTCTGTCCAAATCCCCTTGAAGCTGCTTTGCATCTTCCTCACATTCCCACCTAGTTTTGTGTCATCCATGAACTTGGAAGTATTACATTTGGTATGTTATTGATAGGCTTATCATTGTCTCCATCACATTTGACCCTTCTTAACATGGGTGTTATCAACACCTATGATTGGCATTCTTCCATCTGCGAAAGATGATGGACACGCAGCAAACAATCCATTTAGGTGGGGTGTCTTCTCTTGGTGCACCTTTGCTGATGGCTGTGAAGGCCAGTCCTTGAGAGGCAGGTTTCGCCACAAGTGAAGCTGCCAAGTGACACTGTGAGTTGTTTTTGATGTTGGCGCCTGTTGCCAAGCTTTTGTAGCAACTGGTTGTTGTGGTAGTGCACACCAATTCACAGGATGTGTCGCTATTTTCCTCTTTTGCCAGCTAGTGACACCCAGGTGCAATTGTCACGCATGCAAGCATACAGGCAACACCTAATGATTCTGCTATGATTATAACTAGTGGTGGGTGGGTGGGTGTGAGTGTATATGTATGTATGTATCTATATGTGTGTGTGTGTGTCGCTGCCCAAATTTGCTCCTTGGTCTCCTTCAGTACCCTATCTATTCCAGTAATTCTTAGGGTTTTAACAAGCTAAACTCACACCACTCATACAGAGTACATTATACTCCTCACTTCCATAAAACTGAGACAGATTTTTGACTATGATAAGCACAAATCTTTTCAAGCATGTAACTAGCTTCCCACAGCCAATACATGTTTATCATGGTATATGTTTTGAGGAAGTTAATGATCTGTGCTGTTTAATATTTACAATAATAGGCATTATGCCAATTTGGCACTGCATTGTGAGTAGACCTAACCAGCTCCTCCTTTAATTACATTTTTTTTTAAAATTCCAGTTTCTCTTGTTTCTGTTCTGTTAAATGTATAATAAGGGTAATTTTCTTATGTTTACTTTTACAGCCCACACCCCATTCTCAGCATTGAAAATGTTAATCTGTTAATTGCTCACCAGTGTAAATCTGCTTCAAATAGCCCTAAACTGTCTATTATTGTAAATATAAAATAGCAAATTCCCTAATAGTTAGGCCCTGATTCTGGATGGAGAGCTGTAGTCAGTGGATTTGGGCATGGATAAGAAATTGGCTGAAGGGTAGAAGACAATGGGTACTGGTTAGATGAGTAATGTCAGGGTGTGGGAAAGTACTAAGTACGTTGCCCCAGGACTCACTGTTAGGGCTACTACTGTTTCTAATTTACATTAATAATTTGGGTTCAGAAACTGAACAGGGATTACAGTGAAACCTATACAAAGGAGCACCTGCAAAAAAACAGACACAATCTGAAATAACTTACACTGTAATAGATGCAAGTTGCACCTTGAAACCACAGACACAAATTACGAACTACAGCCACCCATCATTGCTCCAAGTCCGTTTACAGCTTAAAGCGTAGGGCTCACAGGTAAGTGCGAAATGGTAGCTGGTGAAATAAACAGCTTTCAAGGAATGGAGATCGCTTTACCCAGCATCCATAGCGACAGAAGAACCGCTCTATCTCTGGAACTGAATGCTAGTACAGCTCCATATTAAAAAAAGAAAGACTTGCACTTGTATAGTGCCATTCATGACCATTGGACAGCTCAAAGTACTTCACAGCCAATCAAGTACATCTGAATTATAGCCACTGTTGTAGTTTAGGAAACATGTCAGCTAATTTGCACGCAGCAAGATCCCACAAGCAGCAATGTTATAATGGCCAGAAAACCTGTTTTGTGATGTTGATTAAGGGATAGATATTGGCCAGAACACTGGAGATAACTCCCCTGGTCTTTAAATAGTGCCATGGGATCTTTTATGTTAACCGAGGGGATAGAGGGGGCCTCGGATTCACGTCTCATCCAAAAAATGGCACCTCTGACAGTACAGCACTCCCTCAGTACTACATTGGAGTATCAGCCTTGAATTGTGTGCGCAAATCCTGGAGTGGGACCTGAACCCAGAGCCTTGTGACTCAGAGGCGAGGTGCTACCAACTGAGTCACAGCTGACAGGCTAGCCCAGGGATAGTGTGGTTTCTCTGCTGCTATGGATGCTGGGTAAAAAAACAAGGTACCTCACCTTCAGTTTACAGTCAGGTGCCCGTTGCACTGCATTCCACTGTGAAAATTTTCACCTCCAGCCTGGTCACTTCATCACCACCGCTTCAGAGAGCTGGCACTGGCTGCTCAAGACTCAGGAATAATGAGTTAAACGAGCACAGATGTTGGGAAGAATCAAGGGTTGGGAATCAGGAGGAGCTCAGGTCGCAGGGAGTTCAGAAGGTGGCAATCAGTGGGTCTCCGAAGTGCGGATTCAAGGAGAGATGGAGCTGAGGGCTTGTGGGCTATGGGGAGAGGGAGATTGGTGGCTCAGGGAGAGATGGCAGCTGGGATGGAAAGGACAGTTGGGAAATCAGGTTTCAGAGAGTGATGGAGAGATGGGGAATGATGGCAGCTTGTGATCAAGTGTCACATGATCATATGTCATATGATCGAATGTTATAGTTAAAACACCATGTGAGCAAACCTCCAGGAATGCCTGTACCCAGAGGTTGATTACCCTAGACATCTCACTCCACCAGTATGTCAGGTACTGAGCAGCTACTAACAGCCCCCTACCCACACAGCAACACTTCAAACATTAGCATCTTCAACACATGGAGGGCAGGATCCCGGAGAGGTGTCTACAGGACATTCGTGCCTCCCCAATTTGGTTGGGATTTCCCAGGCACTCCACCACTACAGCAGTAACCTCACCATGTGGAGGCTGCCAACATAGCAGATCCCAGCATCAGGACATCCCTCCCTCAATGGAAAAGGACTGTGGAACTGCAATGAACTGGGAAACCCAACAAACAGAAAATGAACTGAATGCATCTCCAGAATTAGGCAATCCCGAGACCGAAAAAATAGAAGCAACGCTACATGCGATATAGCCAGTCCTGGCATATTTGGCATATTTACTGTACATACACTAACCATTCTGAAAATAAAGGACACCTGATGCAAGTCTCTTCGGTGTTCCTAATATACAGTAAAATTAAAACAAAATACTGCAGATGCTGGAAATCTGAAATAAAAACAAAAAGTGCTGGAAATGCTCAGCAGGTCTGGCAGCATCTGTGGAGAGAGAAACACAGTTAACATTTCAAGTCTGTGACCTTTCATCAGAACCGTTCCATGGGAAGGAAAAATTGGGATCTTCCATACTTTATGAATGGTGTTGAAATAGCTCAGGATGAAACTGAAAGTGATCTAGGAATCTTAATTGCTTCAACATTCAACATGCCCAACCAATGCTGAATAGTAATGAACAAACCAATAGAATGTTGAACTACATAGCAAAAACAGTAAAATACAAGTCAGAGGGGGTTGTGATCAACTGTCCGATTCTCTAGTCAGACGGCACCTTGAATACTGTGTTCATTTCTGGTCGCCGAATGGCAAGGGAGGCTGTCGAGCACTGAAGGCATTGCAGAGAAGAGCCACCAGACTGATCTGTACTGTCAGGATTCATGAGTTATGAGGAAGGACTCGAGTAACGTGGGCTTTTCAGTCTGGAAAGGATGTAATTTTAGGATGTCAAGAGGTTTTTCTTCAGGCAACAAGTGACCATCATATGAAATGAACTTCCAGGGAGAGTGGTGGAGGTGAACATCATGGAATCATTTAAGAAACAAGTGGAATAAAAAGAATGGTGGATGTGCAGGGTTGTATTGGATGGATGAATTCGGATGGCTCAGATGGTTTTCTTCAAATTTAAGTATTTTGTGATATTACAAGTATGTTCATTATCACATTATCTGGTCCAGCTGGTAGGACATGAGGAAGGAGAACGACATGAACCTAAATGGGATAATTTAACTTTGGGTGATGTGCAAACAATGATATTGGATCAGCTGCTATTGTACAACTTTGCTGATGTTAATTTCCATTGAAGTCACTGGAAATAAAAGTTGGGGGAAATGTATAATAGGCGACTGATCCAAAGTCACCCATTTTAGACTGTGACCCAAAATCTAAATTGCCCCAATGGTCTTATTCAGCCTGGGCTTATAATACGTCTCTTTAAAATATTTCTACTTGAAACTGTCCATTAATGACATAAGAACGTTTTAGTAACAGAACAAGATCATTAGGTTCAAAAAACCTGTGCCTTTTTGATCTCCCACCCTTCTCATCATAACCCCCAATCCCTTCTGTATCCATAAAACCATCTCATTCTCTGTTGAATCCATGTAACTACCTTCTTCGGTGGCCTTCCATGGTAACATATACAAGTTTTCATTACATTTTGTGTAAAGTTGATCTATTTCACTTCACTACTTGCTCCTGGTTTCATAATTATCATTTGTGTTCCCTGCTTTTTGGACTCTTTCACCTTCTGTATGGTGAGGTAGCCAGGGCCAGATAACCAGTGGGGCGCCCAAAGCTCCCCTTCAAGGATGCGTGCAAGTGTAACATGAAGGCCCTAAATGTCGACTGTTGCACCTGGGAGTCACCAGCTGGCAGAAGAGGGAACTGGCAACACATCCCGTGGACGGACGCACACTACCACGATGACCAGTTGTTACAGCAGCTTGGCAACAGGCACCAATGTCATAGAGTCATACAGCTATACAGCACAGAAACAGGCCCTTTGGCCCTACGTGTCTGTGCCTGCCATCAAGCACCTACCTATTCTAATCCCATTTTCCAGCACTTGGCCCATACCCTTGTATGCTATGGCATTTCAAGTGCTCATCTAAATATTTCTCAAATGTGATGGCTCCTGCCTCTACCACCTCTTCAGGCAGTGCGTTTCAGATTCCAACTAACTTCTGGTTGAAAAAATTTTCCTCAAATCCCCTCTAAACCTCCTGCCCCTTACCTTAAATTTATGCCCCTGGTTATTGACCCCTCTGCGAAGGGAAAAGGTTTCTTCCTATTTATCCTATCAATGCCGCTCATAATTTTGTATACTTCAATCATGTCCCCCCTCAGCCTTCTCTGCTCTAAGGAAAACAACCCAAGCCTTTTCAGTCTCTCTTCATAGCTGAAATGCTCCAGCCCAGGCAACATCCTGGTGAATCTCCTCTGCACCCTCTCCAGTGCAATCACATCCCCTTCCTATAGTGTGGTGACCAGAACTGTACACAGTACTCCAGCCGTGGCCTAACTACCATTTTATACAGCTCATATATATATCATAACCTCCCTGCTGTTATATTCTATGCCTCGGCTAATAAAGGCAAGTATCCCCTATGCCTTCCTAACCACCTTATCTACCTGCGCTGCTGCCTTCAGTGATCTATGGACAAGTACACCTAGATCCCTTTGACCTTCTGTACTTCCTAGGGTCCTACCATCTATTGTAGAATCCCTTGCCTTGTTAGTCCTTCCAAAATGCATCACTCACACTTCTCAGGATTAAATTCCATTTGCCACTGCTCTGCCCATCTTACCAGCCCATCTATATCGTCCTGTAATCTATGGTTTTCCTCCTCACTATTTACGACACCACCAATTTTCGTGTCATCCGCGAACTTACTGATCATGCCTCCTATATTCACATCTAAATCATTAATGTACACTACAAACAGCAAGGGTCCCAGCACCAATCCCTGCGGTGCATCACTGATCAAAGGCTTCCACTCGCAGAAACAACCCTCGACCATCACCCTCTGCCTCCTGCCACTAAGCCAATTTTGGATCCAAATTGTCCTGGATCCAATGGGCTCTTACTTTGTTAACCAATCTCCCATGTGGGACCTTATCAAAAGCCTTACTGAAGTTAATGTCGACTACATCAACTGCTTTACCCTCATCTACACATCCAGTCACCTCCTCGAAAAATTCAATCAAGTTAGATAGACATGATCTCCACCTGACAAAGCCATGCTGACTATCTCTGATTAATCCCTGCCTCTCCAAGTGGAGATTAATCCTGTCCCTCAGAATTTTTTCCAATAGTTTCCCCCACCCCTGATGTTCGACTCACCGGCCTGTAATTACCTGGTTTATCCTTGCTACCAAAAACAACAACTCATAGGGTCACTTGGCACCTTCATGTGCAACACTTGTGGCAGAACCTGCCTCTCAAGGATTGGCCTTCACAGCCATCAGCAAAGTTGCACCAAGAGAAGACACCCCACCTAAATGGATTGTTTGCTGCGTGTCCATCATCTTTTGTATACGGAAGGATGCCAACCCGCTAACCTCGAACTCTTTGCCCAGCGGCATTGTTACATTGCTGCAGATGCTTCAGGAAAGTGGTACTGAAGAGAACACTCTCCCATTTTCACTATCTGTGTGCAGTGGTCTCTCATTGGAGGACCAATGAAAATATTCCTGAGGATTTACCAGAATGGCCGTGTGAGTTTACCCACTGAATAGTTGAGCAGTACAGACCAGGGGTGTCTCAGATTTAATCTACAGTCTGTGGCGAGTTAGATGTGGGGTCAGTTGGAGTCCTTTAATTGGCCTCAGTACCCTTGAATTAGGAAGGGAAAAATTAACCAGAGTTCCAGCACCTGATTGCTCTCCAGTGACCCCTACTGGAAGTGCGTATGTGAACGTTAGGTTTGGGTTTGTTTATTGGAAATAAATAATAGACCGTATTATTGAAGAGCTGACCATTACTCGCTATCAGAGCTCATTCATAAATAATGGTGACCGTGACAAGCAAGCACAACCTCAGTAAGAAGCCAACACTTTGGTTGGGGACGGGGCAGGGGAGGAGGAGAGAAATTTTTTTTTAATTATCTGCACTGCATCTACATTCTCCAATATCACTGTAATACTGAGCTCTCAGAAACAATAAAAGCAGCTTTAAATCATCAATAATAGTGATTTTATATTGGAGAGGCAGCCACAAACTCAGGTTTGAATTCATTTTGATCTCAAAGCTGGATTATGACGATCTTTGGCTAAATTGCCTTCAGCAGCATAATTGTGATTTTGATGCTACAAGACATTACCTAAACAAATTTATGTAATGTTTTTCAAGCAGCCTGCTTCAGTGTCTTGTTTAACATTTTGGCATAAAAACTGAAAATGCTGGATTTTCTCAGCAGGTCAGGCAGCATCTGTGGAGAGAGAAACAGGGTTAACATTTCAGGTCGATGGATTCTGATCTTTTTGAAGATGCACACCCCAAGTTACCTACTGATGATTTTTGACTTCTCCTGGCTCTCTAGGTTGAGTGCGATACCTGGGGGAACACAGAATAGTAATACACATCTTGTTTGGTGGATGTGCATTTCTGGTTTTGCAACTGCACAGTACCCTTTGGTATTCAAAGCCACTCACCTGCTTTACAGCATGGGGATGAATGCTGTGCTAATTCTTAGACATGGCCACTTCATTATTCTAGTGTTTAAGGTTAATTTGGAGTGAGGACAGTGAAGAGAAGCTCTATATATTTAAAGTTCCTGGTGAATATCTGAACTTATACTCTTCCTCTCCTGTAGCCCACTGCAGGTTTGAAACCAGGGCAGCTTCCCATTCCTAATTAATTTGAGTGGGCTTAAGAACATAAGAAATAGAAGCAAAAGTAGACCATACGGCCCCTCAAGCCTACTTCAATACGATCATGGCTGATCTTCTGCCTCAGCTTCACTTTCCCACCCACTCCCCAAATCCCTTGATTCCCTGAAGACCAAAATATTTATTTCCCAACCTTGATCACCTTGTAACCATGTCTCTGCAATGGCGATTAGATCCAAACCATTTATTTCCATTTGTGCTGCTAGTTCATCTATCTTATTGTGAATGCTTCGCCTTTACTTTTATTTTTTACTACTACTCTTTGCTGATACCTTATTCGCTGATGCACTATTACCATTAAACTCTCTGGCAGGTTTGGAGGCAGGGAGAGCATATAATCCCGCCATTGCTGCTGACCCAACTACACCCTCTCCCGCCCTGACCTACCTGTGGCCTAGGTCCAGCACTGCTCATAGGCCTCAGGTGGGAGATCCACCAGCAGCAGCCACCGCCTCCGCCGTGGCATTGCTCAATTAAAGAGCTGCCAGCCTCTGATTGGCTGGCAGCTCTCAGATGGTAGGAATTCCATCGCTGGGGTCCTTAATCCCGTGGAAGGCTCACTGCTGTCCAGTTAATTGCCTAATTGTCACTTGATTCAGCGGACCTCCTACTGATGGAGCGACACGGGGTTCTCAGCAGTGCTTTTGCCGGAGGTCGAGATTCCCGTTGCCTGGATAAAACCCGGCCTCTGCCCCTTGTGATGCTGTATAGCTTGTGTTTGCATTTTTGAGATGTTCCCTGATTTGGGGCTGGGGTTTTCCAGGTTGGAAGTCAAACCCAGGTTAGACAGACAAACAATCCTGTGAGTGAAAACAAATTGTTTTTTTTTTTACCAAGGACATGTGACTGGGAGGTTAAGTTCAGTTTCAATTAAATGCTGCAGAGTCTTAAGCCAGAAAAAAGGCTGTGTGTTTCACAAGAAGCCAGCTGAAAAGCTGGGAGAGTGGTTGTTTAAAGAAACTGAAAAAGCTGCAAAGCTGGGTGCTGTTTTACAAGATTCCCAGAGCTGCTGAAGTGAACCTGAAGGACTTTGGGACTGTCCAGCGCCACCTTAGTTTAATTTAGTTTAGAGATACAGCACTGAAACAGGCCCTTCGGCCCACCGAGTCTGTGCCGCCCCTTGCTGATAAGACGATTCTGAAGACCTGTAAAGAATATTTTATTGCATCTGATGGTTAACGTGTAATCTTTAAGATGTATATCGACTGTGATTTAACCGTTAGGTCATGTTTAATTTATGTTGGTTTTGGTTTGAGTGTTAATGTATAAAAATGAAATCTTGTCCATTTGCTTTTTTTGGGGGGGGTCATTCAGTGGATTCAATTCTTTTCTTTTGTTGGTGGTCTCCACGAGGATCAAAACACCCTTCCTGTCCCACTCTGCTTGTCTTTACCCAAATCACTGCACTGCTCTATTGCCTCGACTTTTGTCTTTACATTTCTAAATCTCCCTTCACCTGAGCCCTCCACCCCTTCTTTTATTTTAAAGCCCTATCCACAGCCCTAGTTATACGATTTGCCAGGACACTGAACCCACGCCGTTTTAAGTGGAGCCCATCCCAACGGAACAGCTCCCTCTTTCCCCAATACTGATGCTAGTGCCCCATGTATCGAAACTCCTCCTTCCCACACCGCTCTTTGAGCCACATGTTTAATTCTCTAATCTGCCAATTAGCGCATAGGTCAGGTAACAATGCAGAGATTATTACCTTTGAGGTTCTGTGTTTTAATTTGAACCCGAACTGCTCAAACTCTCTCAGCAGAACATCATTCCTAGTTCTACTTATGTTGTTGGTTCCTAGCTGGACCACGACAACTGGATCCTCCCCCTCCCACTCCACGTTCATCTCCAGCTGCAAGGAGGTGTCTTTAACCTTGGCACCAGGCAGGCAACAAAACCTTTGAAAGTCACGGTCGCAGCTGCAACGAACACTATGTATGCCCCTGACTATCCTGTCCCTATCACTATCGCATTCCTTTTCACTCCTCCTGCTAGAATGGCATCCTGCACAATGGTGCTATGGTCAGTTTTCTCATCCACCCTGCAGTCCTTGTTCTCATTCACACAGGTAGGAAGTTCCTCATTCCTGTTGGTCAAAGTCAAGGGCCAAGGCTCCTCCATCACTACATCCTGGATCCTCACGCCTGCCTGACTCACAGTCACACCCTCCTGCCCCTGACTATTGACCAACTCTAAAGTTCTACTTCACCTAAGGGGTGTGACTACCTCCTGAATCAAATTGTCCAGGTAACTCCCTGCCTCCCTAATGCCCCACAATGTCTACAGCTCGGACTCCAGCTCAGCAACTCTGAGCTGAAGTTGCTCGAGCTGCAGACACTGACCACAGGTAGTGTGCGGGATTGTAATGCTCTTTACAAACTCCCACATGGTGCAGTTACGGCACACCACCTGCCCTGTCATATCTATCTAACCTTATTTATTTATTTGATAAGTTAATTAATTACTAATTTAATAAACTAATAAGTTACAATCTCCTAACTTGGTGACAAAAGAAGAACACTCACTAGCTACTGGAGGTAAAACAAAGAGAATGAAAGCAGCACCTCCTTCCTCCCTGCAACAAATTCCCGCTTGCACCACATTCCCAACTTTAGCACTCAGTTAAACAAAGCACTCTGTTCCCCAATCAATCTGTGCTCCATTTTATTCGGACCTCAATAATTAAAATGAATTGACTCTCAATAAATTCTGCACTGCTTATGCACTTGTAGCCAATGTAATCATGAGATATGCTACCAGGGAGCAGTGCAAATAAGAGAGAAAAATGTGGTAAAGGAGTTGTGTGGAAAGTCCATGATGCTGGACTCCTTGGGGTTAATAGAACCAGATTCTCATTGCACTATAAGTGAAAGATGTTGCAAACATTAGGTTCTTAGACATATTAATTAATGATGTAAATTTTACCACAGAGTTTTAATCGGAACTTGAGGATATGTTTTTTTTTAATTCGTTCATGGGATGTGAGTGTCGTTTGCAAGGCGAGCATACATTGCCCATCCCTAATTGCCCTTAAGCAGTTAGGAGTGATCCTCCTTCTTGAACTGCTGCAGTCCATGTGGTGTTGGTACACCCGCAGTGCTGTTAGGAAGGAAGTTCCAACATTTTGACCCAGCAACGGTGAAGGAACTGCGATATAGTTCCAAGTCAGGATAGTGCGTGACTTGGAGAGGAACTTGCAGGTGGTGGTGTTTCCGTGTGCCTGTGGCACTTGTCTTCTAGGTGGTAGAGGTCGCGGCTTTGGAAGGTTCTGTCGAAGGAACTGTGGAGAGTTGCTGCAGTGCACATTGTAGATGGTACACCCTGCAGCCACTGTGTGCTGGTGGTGGAGGGAGTGAACGTTGAAGGTAGTGGATGGGGTGCTGATTAAGCGGGCTGCTCTGTCCTGGATGATGTCGAGCTTCCTGAGTGTTGTTGGAGCCCCACTTATCCAGATAAGTGGAGAGGATTCCATCACATTCCTGACTTGTGCCTTGTAGATGGTGGACAGGCATTGGGGAGTCAGGAGTTGAGTTACTCACCACAGAATTCCCAGCCTCTGACCTGGTCTTGCAGCCACAGTATTTATTTGACAGGTCCAGTGGTAACTCACAGGATGTTATGGTGGGGGAATTCAGCAATGGTAATGCTGTTGAATATTCAGGGGAGATGATTAGATTCTCTCTTGTTTGAGATGGTCATTGTATGGCACTTGTGTGCCATGAATGTTGCATGCCACCTATTAGCCCAAGACTGAATGTTGTCCAGGTCTTGCTGAATGCAGGCATGGACTGCTTCAGTATCTGAGGAGTTGCAAATGGTTCTGAACACTGTGCAATCATCAACGAACATCCCCACTTCTGACCTTATGTTGGAGGGATGGTTATTGATGAAGCAGCTGAAGATTGTTGGGCCTGGGATACTATCCTGAGGAACTCCTGCAGCACTGTCTGGGGATGAGCTGATTGGCCTCCAATAACCATCTTTCTTTGTGCTCGATATGACTCCAACCAGTGGAGAGTTTTCCCCCTGATTCCCATTGACTTCAAATTTGCCAGGGTTACTTGATGCTACACTAGGTTAAATGTTGTCTTGATTTTCAGGACTGTCACTGTCACCTCACCTCTGGAATTCAGCTCTTTTTTCCATGTTTAGACCAAGGTTATAATGAGGTCTGGAGCCAAGTGGCCCTGATGGAACACAAACTGAGCATCAGTGAGCAGGTTGTTGCTGAGTAAGTGCTGCTTTGTCTGTCAACAACACGTTCCATCACTTTGCTGATGATTAAGAATAGATGATTGGCCGGATTGGATTTGCCCTGCTCTTTGCAGTCAGGGCATACCTGGGCAGTTTTCCACATTGTCTGGTAGATGTCACTGTTGTACTGTACTGGAACAGCTTAGTTAAGGTTGTGGCTAGTTCTAGAGCACAAGTCTTCAGTACTACAACTGGGATGTTGTCCAGGACAATATCCTTTACCGTATCCAGTGCCTTCACCCATTTCTTGATATCACGTGGAGTGAATCCAGTTGTCTGAAGACTGGCATCTGTGATGCTGGGGACCTCAGGAGAAGGCTGAGATAGATCATCCACTCGGCGCTTCAGGCTGAAGATGGTTGCAAATGTCTTGTCTTGTCTTCTGCACTGACATGCTGGGCTCCCTCATCATTGGGGATGGGAATGTTTGTGGAGCCCTCTCCTCCAGTTAGTTGTTTAATTGTCCATCACCATTCACAACTGGATATGGCAGCACTGCAGAGCAGTCAGTTACAAACTGACATTTTGTAACATAAAATCTATGGAGCAAGTAGGAAAAGGTGAGAGGAGAATGGGTATGTTATGAAATTGGAAGAGACCAGTCAGAGCTACAGTTAAAGGGGTGGACAGCAAGGCAAATTACTTGTTTAGCATGAAGGTTCTTTGCTTTCAGTGAATTCATGAGATTTTTTTTACAAGATACTGTTTTGCTTTTGAAAATCTGGAGTCAGTGAGTATGGTTGTGAAAGTTATGACTGTTAGTACAATAACAACATTACAGCTTAAATTACCTGTACTGCAATTGCCGAGATTACAAGCTAAATAGAAAGGAGACCTTCAGAGACAAAGCATTTGAAAAAAAACCTGAAAGGGCAATTGTGCTGTTGCTCCATTCAACAGTAAGATCAAGTGTCAGGGTACACAGTTCCTCATACAGAGAGTGCGTGAGCCCAGATTTCCATCAGGCAAAGACAGCAATCAGCAACTAGGTGCTTCCCCACAGGGGAAATATTGTGTCACAACTTTTTAACTTGCTCTCCTAGTGAATGCAACATAGTCGCTGGAATATTGAGACCCTGATCTTGAACAGGTTGCATGCTTCTGCCAGGTTAATAAATGACTGCCAACGAGTTAAAAGGCACTAATTCAACTGAACATTTCTGGCTCCTGTGGTTTATGTGAATAGTAACAGAAATATGAGATTCAATTCTCTTTAAATTCACTGCAAATTTATTATTAGTTATATTGTATGCAGTCAATGGGTCGTTAAATTGTATGCAGTCAATGGATTATATTTTAAAATTAATGTATGTTTTAGAATGTTACTGATTATGTCAATACACACATTGTCGCACTGAGCATGGTAGAGATGAAATTAAATAAGTGAAAGGATAACAGGCTAATGGTGATATAGACTCTGGAGGTGTAAGCATCCTGTATCTGGGATAGAAAGTATGTGCATTTATCTTCAAGATGTCCTGAAGAATTTTATAGCCAGCTAATTTAAATTTGAAATGCAGTCACCATTGATTTGTAGCTACATGCTCCATCCAGTAAGCACAGAACAAGACCTAACAATTGCAAATGAATGAATACTCAGATATTCTGTTTTTGTTGGTGTTCGTTGAGGGAAGAATGTTAGTCAGAGAATTAGAAGAGCTTCCTTCACTTCTTCAAATAATGCTGTGGGATCTTTTATGATTACAGCAGGCAGAGTCTCGGTTTGATGTCTTATTTGTAAGATGGCTGCTCCGACAATGCAGTGTCCCTCTGTACTGCAGTAGTGTGTCAATCTACATCATGTGTCCCAGTTCTGGAGTGTGGCATGAACTTGTAATCGTCTAACTGAGAGAAGAGAGTGCTGCCAGCTGAGTCGAGCTGACACCTCCTGTCCTGGTACTGTAAGGTTCCGGTGATTTTCTGCTTCCAAAATATCCTCAATTTGTTTCTCAATTATGGATTATTAGAAAATCTTCTTCACCCTATGGGCTGGATTTTGTGCAGCCGGCGGGGCTCCCGGCATCGGGCTAAAAAAGTGGGGGGAGCCCACCTTAGCCTTTTTGAGCACCCCCAGTGCAATTCTCCATTGTTCCAGAAGAGAAGTTTCCGTCAGGATCTCTGTCCCTTTAAAGTCGGGGGACCCGCTTCCAAGAGCTGCCAGCCTATCACAGGGCTGACAGCTCAGCAGTATTGGCAGTGTCACCAGGAGTGGTGGCCACTGCTGGTACTGCAGAGGCCTTGGACCCAGGCCCATCCCTGGATCTCCTGACCTCAGGTAAGTGAGGCGGGGTTGCCAGGGCCAGTCCGGAAGTCCCTGGCATGGGGGCAGTGGATGTGAAGTCCTAGAGGAGGTGGGGGGGGGGTGGGGTCCATGGAAATGGAGGTTTTGCTGGAGGGGGTCCTCCGTGGGCAATCTGTTCCTTAAGCTCGCAGGGAGGGTGCCTCGTATTACAAGACGCCCTCCTTGTGTCGCAGAACCGCTTCCTGACGCTGGTTAAATCCCAGTGGTGGGGCGAAGAGGCCCTTAAATGGCCACCAAAGGGCCTCAATTGGCCTCTGGGCGGGAAGGCCATCAACGGCCTATCCCGCCCCCAGCAAAATCGCTTGGCAACGGGGAGGCGATGGGCCCTTCACCCCCACCTCCCATTGCGATTCTGTGAACCCATCCACCTCCGACCCTGCCACAGGGGGCCCATAAAATCCAACCTAACGTGATAAAAAGAGACAATACAAATGTTGGCACTGTAGCCTATAGTTGTTATTAGAAAGCCCAGGTGAGGGGGTCAGGCCTTTACAGTAAAAACATTGGAAAAAAAAGAATAGAAGTTGAGGCCAAAGTACAGTGACTCGGTGACATAAAGGTTAAATGCCTCCAAATTCGAAGGTGGGGGCTTGAGGGAGGTAATGAATTCCACAAGATTGAATAACAAATAAAGTAATCTTCATGTGATTTCTTTCAATATAGAATAATCACTTGTGCTATTTATCCAAGTTATGAGGATGTTCTTTAACAGATTTTGGAATATTTTTCTTACGTAATTAACTTTGTCATGACTTTGCGACTTGGTGAAGTTAAGGGTTTGATAACAGGAAATAGTTTTAAACTATTTCTGTATATGATGGACTTTACTAGCTGACCAGTGCTGGCTGGCATCACATAACTCTGCAAGAAAGCTTGATGTGTGAGACAGTGTTTTACAAATATTACCAGATGGAATTCTATCTTGATATTGGCAACTCAATATCAATTGCTCTTTCTGATCAGAATCAGCATTCCTTATGTTCAGGGGTCAGTATAGCACTGTTCCCTGTAAGCTGCACAGGCCGCACATAGGTCAGCCCCTTTAAATCATTGCAGTAAAATAAATAACCTGTGCACTCCAAAAATAAATTTGAGGGAATGTTGCAGTGTAGTATCAGTACCTACATGTGCCACTATAGTAAAGCGGTTAGTAACCATTTCCCCAGGCAGGCCCGACAACTGCATGAAACTATACCCCAGTCCCATAAACTAAATGATTCAATTGGTGCAAAAAGAAAAACATATGATGCCACAACCATCCCTTTGAATAACTTGTAAACTTTTGGAGAAAAGTAATCATAGTATTTTAAGAAGTAGTTCCTCCATTTTATTCCAACATCGCAAAAAGAAAAAAATCAGTAATCCATGTTTATCAGGATATAGTTAAAACTAAACAAGAAACCCACAGGACAGAGTTTAAAGAAAGCTCAACTCCATACTAGTTCAACTTAAATACTGGGCTAATAACTCAAAAAAATCTGAATTTCTGTTTGCTATCTCAGCAAAATTTGGGTGTTTTTACCAGGAACCTTTTGAGCTCCCTTAGTTAGTCCAGGACTGGGATACAATGCTAGCTCCCTAAGCAAACATAGGCCTCAAATTCAATCAAAGCACAGCCCCTAAAATGATTTGGTTACTGGCATCACTAAGATGCTTTTCAGTGCTGGTTACCCCAATCCAAGTGCAACCTTTCAGATGACATGCCTTGTAATCTTTTTGTCCCAACACTTTCTTTTTGTGATTCCTTGGCAGTCTGAAGAGGAAATGCTCACTGCAAGTTACGTGTGTAAAAAAAAATATTATTTATTATTGCTAGTGTAAAATATGCCGTATAAAAGTAAAGAACTATGCTGTCTGTTTGGTGCTCTTAAGTTCACAGGAATAATGTTAAAAGGAAAACATGATAAAAGCATGAGAGCAAAATACTGTGGATGCTGGAACTCCGCAGATCTTCCTTCTATAGCTTCCCACCTCATACTCCTGCAACCCCGAGAAGCCTGCTTCTGTCTTCTGGCCAAAATCCACAAACAGCACTGTCCCGGTAGACCCATCTTTTCAGCCTGCTCCTGCCCCACTGAACTTATTTCCTCCTATCTTGATACTTTTTTTTCTCCCCTTGTCCAGTCTCTTCCCGCCTACATCCATGGTTCTTCTGGTGATCTACGTCATTTCGACAATTTCCCGTTTCCTGGCCCTAACCGCCTCCTTTTCACTATGGACGTCCAATCTGACTACACCTCCATCCCCCACCAAGATGGTCTGAGGGCTCTTCACTTCTTCCTTGAACAGAGGCCCAACCATTCCCCATCTGCCACCACCCTTCTCTGCCTGGCTGAACTTGTTCTCAGATTGAACAGCTTCTCCTTCAACTCCACTCACCTCTTCCAAATAAAAGGTATTGCTATGGGTACCTGTATGGGTCCGTGTGATACCTGTCTTTTTTTGGGGATATGTTGACTATTCTTTGTTCCAGTCCTACTCAGGCCCCCTCCCTCACCACTTTTTCCAGTACTTTGATGACAGTATCGGTGCCGTTTCTTGCTCTCGCCCTGAACTGGAAAACTTCTTCAACTTTACTTCCAATTTCCACCCTTCTCTCACCTTTACATGGTCTATCTCCGACACTTCCCTTCCCTTCCTCGACTTCTCTGTCTCCATCTCTGGAGATAGGCAGTCCATTAGTATTTATTATAAGCCCACTGACTCCCAAGGCTACCTTTACTGCACTTCCTCATACCCTGCCCCCTGTAAGAACTCCATTCCATTCTCCCGTTTCTGTGTCTCCGATGCATCTGTTTTGATGATGCAGCCTTCCAGAACCGCGCCACTGACATGTCTTCCTTTTCCGTCAACTGTTGATTCCCCCGCACTGTGGTTGACCGGGCTCTCGACCGTGTCCGACCCATTTCCCGTATTTCTGCCCTCACCCCTTTCCCTCCCTCCCAGAACTATGACAGGGTTCCCCTTGTCCTCACTTTCCACCCACCAGCCTCCACATCCACATGATCATCCTCCGCGATTTCCACCACCTCCAGCGTGATGCCACCATCAGACACATCTTCCCCTCCCTTCCCTGTCAGCATTCCGAAGGGACTGTCCCTCCACGACACCCTGGTCCACTCCTCCATCACCCCTGACACATCGTCCCTTTCCCACGGCACCTTCCCATGCAATCACAGGAAGTATAACACCTGCCTTTTTACCTCCTCTCTCATCACCATCTAAGGCCCCAAACACTCCTTCCAGGTGAAGCAGTGATTTACTTGTACTTTCAATTTAGTATACTGTATTCGCTGCTCACAGTGCAGTCTCCTCTACATTGGGGAGACCAAATGCAGATTGGGTGATCGCTTTGCAGAACACTTCCATACGGTCCACAAGCATGATCCCAAGCTTCCGGTTGCTTGCCATTTTAATACACCACCTTGTTCTCGTATCCATATTTCTGTCCTGGGCCTGCTGCAGCATTCCAGTGAATATCAACGCAAGCTCGAGGAACAGCACTCTGGACCTTCTGGACTCAGCCTTCTGGACTCAATATTGAGTTCAACAATTTCAGACCATGAGCCCCATTATTTTTTATTTATTTATTTATTTTATCATTTATTTTTTTAACCATGTTCTAGTCCTAAACTTATTTTTCATGTTTTTGCTTTCGTACAGAGCTGTTCATTATTCTGCCATTAGCACTCTCTCTGGACTCAAGCTTTGTCTTTCACTACAACTATTTTGCACTCCATTTGCATTCTGTTCCATGACATCTGTCATTTAATTTCTCCCTCCTCCATCCAATTACAGTCCTTCCTTCTTATTCTTCGTCCCCCCACCCTCCTTTCACTTGCTCAAAGACTGTTACATTTCTAATTTCTGCCAGTTCTGATGAAGGGTCACAGACCTGAAGCGTTAACTCTGTTTGTCTCTGCACAGATGCTGCCAGACCTGCTGAGTATTTCCAGCGCTTTCTGTTCTCATTCCATGATAAATGTGATACTGCTATTCCTCACACAGGCTGAAACTTTTTAAGAACTGTCCACGGGTGAGTGAGTGAGGAAATGAGTAAAATGTATGAGAATGTTACCCTATTATTTGATGGTAGTGTGAACGTTGTGCCGATTTCCTGGGAATGGTAGTTGCTGCCAAGTTGACATGCCTAAGTTTTCCCGAGGGAGCAGCTCAGGCTCAGGAGAGGATATAAACTCTGTGAGAAATGGAGGAAACAGTGATGTGGATTTAGATCTTTGTTTCTGGATATGTAGAAGTGGCCAACAAGGTTTCTTTATTTGTATTTATAGAATTCCATTGTACAGTTTTCTAAAATATAAATTGAAAATCTGCTCTGTTAGGAAAACACACTGAAAATCAATATGTTTGTGATTATAATTCTCTGTTGAACTTCAGCACAATTTAATTTCGATTTAATGTCTAAAAAATTAAATCATTGTGTGCTTCAAAATAGCAGCTGGAAAGTTGCGAATTGTCCTGTCTCTTATACATGGGAGAATTGTAATACGACACATTCGTCTGTGTGTGAGCACTCACTTCGAGCAATTGTCTGTAACATCCCTATGTGGGATATAATAGAATTTCCAGTGTGGCATAGCCTGACCTGTGACTGTTCCCTTTTACTCCACCATATAGTGAAGAGCCACTCATCCCCCACCACAGCAGCATCTGCTGTATATTAATAACTATGCATTTTGAGCCATTTAATTTCAAGTTACGTTTCTCCCAGCTTTTCCTTTGGGATTGTCAAGCCGCTGAAGTCTTGCACTCCTACTGCCTTGGTACCTTGCTCTGACTTGATCTCAGGCCTCACTCCCTGGCCCGAACCCAGGAAGTGAATTCTAAGCCCTGCCCGCCCAGCTGAAACAGGGCAGGTGGGCAGTTAAAATGCCCCTGGTTACTTATCCACTGGTAAACCATCTGGATCCCAGTATGTACAATTTTAACTCACTCTTCTGAACCGGCAGCAAAGGCCTGAAGCCGCAAGGTCTTAATTGAAATATGCAGCTTTCCCACCAGGCTGGAGGAGGTCTGCAGAGGAATGGGGCCTGAAGAAGCCCTGAAAGGTAAGTTTTTGTACTTTTCTTTGTGGGACCAGCAGAAGCAGAGTGCTGCTCCTAGCCCCACAAAGAAAGTTTTAGGCCTCCCCTGGCCTGGACTACAGCCTGCTTAAACTGCCCCCGCACCTTCCAGCACCCCCATTCCCCCTTCCCCACACTTATCTGCATGCCAGAGGATAGCTATTGACTCCTTTGTGTTCATGGGGCCAGCTGCCATGTCCAGCCCATTCTCGGTGAGTTGTTGAGCCACAGCTTAGTAATGATGCCTGGTGATTAAAATCACTGTTGCCTCATTCGGCTGCAGGCAAGTCAGAAACTAACTGATCCCTGTTAAAGCCTGGCTCGGGTATAAAATTAAAACCCGACCCGACAACACCCAGGTCCGTGTTCTTTAACTTTTTTAAATGCCCGACCCAACCCGAAAATAACAAACATATTATTGAAACAGAAAAAAAATCCAAGATTACAAATGGCATTTTTTTTCCCTTGCTTTTCTCTAGAAGCCATTGACTCCTTGCTGAGGCATAGCTGAAAGGGCATTGGTTGCCCTCTGTTAGCTTTCCATAGTGACAATTTTTCGTGCGTGACCCTAGTGAGAGACAGCAAACTATAATGAAACATTATGTAAATCACATTAGACCACGTTACATACATATGATTTCACCATGATGAAGGATGCAGAGCTGTACATACCTTTTCAGTCCATAAACAAAAAAAGGATTTGTGAAATGCTGATTAATAAACACAGTGCCTTTTGAAAAATACTGCTCAGAGCTGTCTAGAAACAGATACGTGAAGCATAAAGTTGCCTTCAAGTGATATCCTGATGTTCTTCTCCAGTGATCTCCATACATTATATCACTGGAGAGAAACTTCATGGCACCTTTACAGAGGAACATTCTGCCTAAAAGTACTTTCCTCAGAAAGCTTTTGGCCAAGAGTTTAAAGCATAAAGAATGAGTGAAAGAAAGGGGAATGAGAGCACCCGTAAAGATGTGAATCTTTCTCTACAAACTGTTAAGATTTCAGTTTATGTGGCAGTGCAAACTAAATCAATTCTTTAAAAATTAAAAAGACACTACTATCAACCCAGCATTCTAATTGGCCTGCTGGCCTACAGGCTGAATAATTCTACATGTTACATAACTCTGGGAGTGTCCATAATACTCATGCAGTTCCAGCTTTTAGTACTAAAAACATATTGTGACTCCAGTGTGTACAAGGATATTTCTTAGTTAATTAAAACGTTGACTTGTGCTATCTACTGAGTTACTGTAGTGGTTTTTACTGTTCTGAAATATAAACAAAGTGAATTCTTTTAAAAATAGTTTCACATGGCCTGATGAAAATTGGCATTAACAAACTGGCTTTGCAGAACAAATGCTTGGATAGGTACAATGTGTTATCCATAGTGCGATGTTTTCAATACCATTGCACTCTCTCATCTGTGCCCATTCTATTGAAAAATCCATCCGCCATGAAGTGAGCAAACAGGCAGAAAGAGGATGAAGCCTCACAGAATCATGTGGTGCAAAAGTGTATTTAGATTCCTCCAAATCACTGTAATAAATAGAATAGACCAGGAGTGGGAAGTTCTGCTTGTGATCAATCTATTGAAATTCATAATTTTACAACTTGGTTAAATCTTGTCTTTTAAGACTGGTAACTTCAGGCAGCGATGGAACACTATACTGATGACATTCTTTCCTGATTAATTATTAGAAAAAGTCATGTCTGGAATATATGTATAAAAAAACTGTATAGTTCAGAACACTGGTTATTTCGTATTGTTTTCCCACCAGCCAGAATGTAACTCCTCAATATACATTCCTCGATAACCAAAAATAATGCAGATAAAATCCTATTCTGTACCCTCCTTTATCATAAAAGGCATGACTCTCATGATATCTAGTTCAACCGCCACAAAGGTCAAAAATAATAACTGTTGATTTGGGAAAGGTGCTTTTTAAAAAAAAAAGTACTTACTATGTTGTAGTAAATTGCTAAGTGTTTCAAACAGAAGCCTATCCATTTTTGGCTCGCAAGCGAAGAATTCTTGCATGCAAACAAAGTGCAAGCAGCAGCTAGCGTGGAGTGTCAAAGATAGGAAGAAGGAATATGATGATGCCACAATAAATACTTTTCAATGACTTCCAAAACTGGAATATTGATATATTACCCTCCAAATTAACTCCAGATTTGCGACGGTAAAGGGAGTAAAATTAGTTCTTATGGGCAATGGGCTCATTAGCTTATTTTTACTACTATACCTTCCAAAACTCTGCACCTGAATTATCCTTCCAAGCACCAGTCGCTTTAAGGCTCACCGAAAATCCAATCCACTTTATGTAAATGTATCGGGAGCATGGCTAGCCATTCTAATTATTGCCCCCAACTTCTTGATAATTAGATCCAAATAATAAGGAGTTGTGGGAAGGTAACCAGGTTGCAGGAGCCCAGTTCAAAGCATCTATTGCAGCACTGTTAGCAGTCGCCCCAGAAACTAGTAATGCCCTTAGAAGCCCTTCCTGAGAAATCTCCCAGGCTGGCACAGTCTATAGATTCTCCAAGTTGTAGTAAATCTCCTGCAATGTGTTGCAGATCTCACATCTCAGCCATATTTACAGAGACTATATCCATTGCCTTCACGAGAGATGGATGCTCCCTCATCTTAGTTTTTTTGAACACTAGGTCCCTAGACCCTTGAGGCAAGAGTGGTCATTTCTGTACCCTTCATGGAGGCATGGCACTCAGCCTTTCTTCTACTGCCTGGTCCTCATTTTTATTAATGTTTGGTGCTTCACCCAATGATATTCCATCCGAATCACTAGCTGCTTCCTCCCAAGTGGGCATCTCTGTGCTGGTACTTGTGCCAGAAGGATGCCATGATACAGTTAGTGAGGAAGTAGCAGCAGCTGAAGCTGTGGTCTCAGCAGCGAATTCCTCAGAAATGCTTGAGTGGTCATTGCTGTAATTAGCATCTTCCTGCAAAATGCTCCCTATGATGTAAAGCATAGAAGAGCTTGTTTAGCTGTGTACACTGTGATGTTTCTCCTTGATGAATTAGTAGAGAGTGCAAGGGCATTGCAATACTTTGAGAAAGCGGATAAAGCTGGCATTACCAAATATGAGCATTTTCCAGCCTCTAGCAATCTCATTTGCCTGCTAGCCTCCAAACCCATTATCTCCCACAGATTTTCCTATTTATCTACAATGTCTAATAGCCCCACTTCATGTCGTCTCATGAACTTTTGTGTCGGTGCTCTTTGGCCATTTCTCTGGTGCGAGTTATGGGAGAGCATTTCCTTTGTGGATAGGGAACAATGTTAAAACCATGTGGGTGCTGTGGATATTTGCCCCATGTGAATATATGCCTCCAATGATGAGAAGAGATGCAGGTGCATTTTACCTTTAAATGAAGTAACCTTGAGGACGAGCAGAATTCCTTCTGGCAGACAACATGAATTGTCGAAATAGTTTTGAATAAAGATGGTGATTGACTGTTTACGAAGAGTACTCTTCATATAAATGAGTTTCTCTAACACCCGGATGCTAAGAGGAAAGAGTATGAGATGAGTGAAACTAGCTTTGTAGGAGAGCGTGTGCCTTTGCCGCCTTGTGAAGCCATTGAACCTGCGCCTGCATTATGTGGCAGTTCTTGGGATGGAAGATTACCTGACCACCACTGTCATCTCCTTCCGCACAGCCTGCACCACCCTCTTATGGGGCTTCCTCCATCACTGCCCAATAATCTTGCTATTCTGTGCCTGACATCTGCCCATGGATGCATCAGAGAATCTGGTACTTCTTCTAGCCGTTGACACCCCTGAAGCTGCTCGTGCTTCAGCCATTTCTTGTACAAGTCAAATCTTTACCTGGCAGCAGCCTTTTAAAATCAGTATCTGTAATGTATTTCACTTCCTCCCCATGGTAGTTAACCTAACAGAAATGGGATTATTGCTCCAAATGACAGCTCTCGGAGGAAATTGCAGCAGCTTACTGGTGGATTCACATTGGCACGCAATATTCCCACTCTACTGATAAATCGCCAATAGAAGGAAAATTCAGGCCCGGATCTCTGAAACTGCAGGCACAAGTCATTGTCAAAACTGGAACAGTTCCACTATCACTTTGGATACTCCAGATGGGTTACTACTCTCAAAATTATTTTATAATGAATCCTTTTTATATTGTAGTCTGTATGTTGAACAAGATAGCTAAAAAGCTACAGATGTTGCTGATGAGAACTGTCTATCCTTGAATAATTCTGAAATAATTTCTGACAGAACATAGATTTCTAAAGCATATTTCATGGCCTCAGGGCACCTCAAAGCTTTCCACAGCAAATTAATTACCTTTCGACATGCAGTCACTGTTGTTTTGCAGGCAAACCCAACAGCCAAGTTACACAGGTCAAGGTCCCACAAACAGCAACGGGGATAAATGATCATTCAATGCTAGAAATTCCAGCCACTGGAAATTCAAATTGCTTATATAATGGATGGCCAGTCCACAATACCCACTTTCTGCCTGGGCATCGAGTTAAGTAAAAATCTACTCCATGGAGTCCTCTTAGTCAATTACTCAAACAGATATTTGATTACCATTATTCAGTTTTTGCCTAAAGTGCTGAGGTAAGGTGACTTATATCAATGCTGATCTGAACTGCAAATGTTTGGGCAAATTACAAAGGAATTCTTTATGAGTATGAGGAAAGATACTGCTTTATCAGGGATCAGTGACGATTCATGGATCTGCTATTTGAGGTTAGAGATTGTAATAAGTAGAACATGATACTTAGTGAATGGAATTATTCTATGTGTTGAAGCTAGGTTACATATTAAGTATGCATTAATTTGTAGTAATTACGTTAGCAGTAATGGAGCATTCATGGATTTTTGGCAGTGCCTCTGATATTCCTCTGGGGGGCAATCCGGTTTAGAGCACTTTAGAACACAGCCATGGCATAAATGATCAACTTGTTAAGGACCAATTAACGGTCAACATCCAACTTTATTCGTGTTTGCCTTCAAGCACTTCATTAATGATGCCCACATTGAAAGTGGTACAAAGCAGTGGAGAGATCCAAATGGAGAAGAGTAGGAAATGGTGTAAGAAGTGAGTCAGCTGCATTAGTCTGCACAGCAGCAAAAGTGCATTCCAAGTCTCAATTTGATGGACAAATTGGAAAAAGAGAAGCAGCAGCAGAGTAAGCAAAACTACCCTTGAACTGTAGGAGGAGGATCACAAGGACAAACTTCTACTTCAGACAGTGAGCCTTCTGCAGACAACAGAGCTATCTTACCTCACTGAGGAGGGTTTGTCTGTAACAGTAAAAGTGACTCAACTTTTTGCCATAGGATTTTTCCAGGCAATAACTAGAGCTTCAGCAAGGAACAGCCATTTTATGGTTTGCCATTGCATAACTGAGGTCACTTATGTCCCACTTCAGCATATCAGTGATGTTAAGTTTAACATCACGATGGAGCAGGAGAATCACACAAGACTTTAGGAAATTCCCAAGGACACAGCATGATCCACTGTATTTATTTATTTATTTAGAGATACAGCACTGAAACAGGCCCTTCGGCCCACCGAGTCTGTGCCGAACATCAACCACCCTTTTATACTAATCCTACACGAATCCCATATCCCTACCACATCCCCACCTTCCCTATATTCCCCTACCACCTACCTATACTAGGGGCAATTTATAATGGCCAATTGACCTATCAACCTGCAAGTCTTTGGCTGTGGGAGGAAACCGGAGTACCCGGCGAAAACCCACGCGGTCACAGGGAGAACTTGCAAACTCCACACAGGCAGTACCCAGAATTGAACCCAGGTCACTGGAGCTGTGAGGCTGCGGTGTTAACCACTGCGCCACTGTGCCGCCCACCGCCACTGTGCCGCCCACAGCCATGGAAGGACCTGTGAAGCATCCCATAAAGTTCATCAACATACAAAAATATCATTCTATACATTGCTACGACCGAGGCGGGAGGAGTCCACTGTTAATTCAGTCCCACTTCTCCACAGGTCACAACATATATTTAAATTTTCCCACTTACTGAAACAATCAATCAGATACTCTTTTTTCCCCAAAGTAAAGCACACCAACCACGTTTAATAAACAACAAATTATCCATTAATTATAAACCAAGTCTTAACCAATAATGAAGTAAAACATACACACAAATGGAAATATTAAAGCCCCTTATTTTATCCTAGCCCTCACGCACACACACAAACACACACACAACCGGTTAACTGGGGAAAAAAGGGATTTTTGTTAACAACCGATACAAAGAAATGGAAGGAATAAAAAACACTTAGACTGAAAAGAAGGTATGGAAGTCCTTTGTTTTGGCGAGGTGTCCCAAAGGCGACTGTCAATTGAATCTTCCTAGAACAGTTCTTTCCAGGCAATGATCAGTCTGGGTAGGCTTCACAAAGATGCAGTACAGAAAGCTCCAGTCAGGCTTTAAAGCAGGAAGGAGCAACAAGGATTTTTCTTAGGTCTGATAGCAGCAGTATAGCAGTAAAGGTTTCTTCAAATACAGGAGGAAATAGTAGAACTTGATGCAAGAATTCTTTAAAGATGCAGGGATTCTTCAAAGAGAGAAAGATATCAGCTGTCTTCTCCTGGCAGGCACACAGCAACTCCTACTTCTCTGTTTTTAGCCAAGCCAATTGTCTTTTTTTAACAGTTCAAAATGAAATTAACTTTTTCCGGAAACAAGTCCTATGGCAACCATAGATCTTGGCTTGCCATTCCCTTGCAAACATCTTTTCAAAGTCACAAGCACAACCCCATGCTGGGTTATTTGCAAACAGATGCTTTCCAGTAAGACTTGTTTACTAGCCAATCTTCTGTTGATCTTCCCTTTAGTTTTTTAAAACACAAAGTTTAGCAATCTCCATTTGACTCAATGTCCAGAATACAACTATAAGTTTTTAAAGACATATTTTACAAAAGAAACGGAAGCAGTCTCTTAACATCTCCTCCCTTGGAGAAATGAAATGCCATTTTTGAATGTGTTTCATTTTTATGTTAAAAAAAAGTTGAAAACATTTTAAAACACATTCCCACAATCATCCCCCCCATTCACTCTTGTAGTTAATACAATTTTGCTTCGTGCCATCTTTACTCATATATCTCAAATGAAGTTAGATTCGTGATAAAGCAGCTGCAGTAACATTATTTTTGTCCAAAATGTGGACAACCTTTAAGTGATAGGGCTGCCACAGTAAACTCCATTGGAATGTTCTGACATTCTGGGTTTTAAATTTTTACGCGCGGGGGCTCATTTAAATGGAGGGGGTGGAGTGGCCGCCCCCGATGGCGTAGAGGGGGCGGCTGCCGCATCTCCAGCAACAGCGTCTGCTGCCACCACGCAGGCGTTGGCGCCATTTTCAAAGGGCTTCAAACCCTTTAGGATATATTAACATATTTAACGGTGCCAGTGTGATTAAAAAAAATTAATAAATGTTTAATTTAACATTGAATCCCCTCTCCCCCCCCTCCCCACTGAGTCCTCAACACATAAATTGACCTATTCCCCCCCCAAAAATACACTTTTTGAAATTCCGAACTTTCCCCCCGAACTTCAGTATCTTTGACCCTCAACCCTTTCCCACCATCCCCACAACCAGTAGGAATAAATTACGCCGCTCCCCCCCGCCCTGATAATTTTATTCCTCCCCCCTCTGCACCAGTGTCTCGCCTCGGAACTCCAAAGGAATTCTGTAGGTGCGTGAGTTGCGGTCGGTTGGCCATAAAATCGGCATGGGATGGCTGCCGTCAGCAGGTAAGATAATTTGCATTTTAATTGTGCTCATTTTAAGATTTTAATGAAGGCTCCGCCGCTTGGTGGTGGGAGGGCTGCACCGAGGCCTCGCTGCCACCGCTAATATCCGGCAGGGCCTTCTCGGCGTCGTGGGTAGTGTCGGGCCGCTCCCTCTAGCATTTTACGGGCCTCCCGCCACCATCCACGGCGTCGAGGGGCTGTTAAAATCCAGCCCCATGTGTGGCTAAAGTTGTACATCCTGGCTTATCCCGACAGACTCTTAAATGGTGTGACTAGCATTGTTAGGTCTTCTCGTTGTTCTGCATCTAAATATGAAAGCATAGTGTCCAATCTTCCTATTAATTCAGTATTAGCTAACTGGATAGTCGGAGCTACAATTTGAGAATTCTCTAGGCTTCCTTCTGCCTCATCCTCACTATCCCTTTCATTCTTCCCGGTCCCTACTACCTGACATACCTGTGCTTGCTTATCATCCTCCCGGCGATAATATTGTTTCAACATATTGATATTATACAGTCGATTCTTTTTCCGGTGATCTGGGGTGTCCATCAAATAATTTACCTTACCAGTTCTTTTGGCCACTTTATACGAACCACTGAGTCGTGCTTTTAATGGTTCACCCTGGTCAGGTAGTAATACCAACACTTCATCCCCTGATTGAAATGTTCAGGTCTTAGCATGCTTGTCTGCCCATTTTTTCATAGTTGTTTGGGATGCTTTCAGGTGTTCCTTAGCCACATTGCATGCTCTCATGAGCCATTTCCAGAACACGGATACATAATATAACAGAGAAGATTCATCCCTCTGTTCTGAAAATCTTTCTTGGATTAGTTTTAGGGAACCTTTTATCTCATGTCCCTAAACTAATTCAAAAGCACTAAGTCCTGTAGACTCATTAGGTGAATCTCTAGTGGTAAATAAAAGAAATTCTAGTCCTTTATCCCAATCAAGGGGCTATTCATGACAGTATGCCCTGATCATTGTTTTGAGAGTCTGATGGTACCTTTCTAAAGCTCCCTGTGTCTGTGGGTGGTTTGCTGAAGACTTTGTGTTATACCCAACTTACCCATAACTTCTTGAAATATTTTAGATATAAAATTGGTACCTTGATCTGACTGAATTTCACTCGGTAATCCATATCTAGTGAAGAACTGGGTTAACTTCTCTACCAGTACCTTGTCAGTAATTGTTCTCAAGGGAATGGCCTCTGGGAATGGAGTTGCCATATCCATGATAGTGAGTATATATTGGCGTTCCGCTTTTTTTTCCGGTAAGGCTCATATAGTCTACCAACACCCTACAAAATGGTTCTCCAATAACTGGTATGGGAATTAGAGATGCCGGTTTTATGGCAGGTTGCAATTTTCCCACAATCTGACACGTATGGCATGTTTTCCAAAACTGCAGCACGTCCTTGAAAAGACCTGGGCAGTAATAATATTGACTAATACGTAATTTGGTCATCCGGATCCCCACATGTCCCGCTATAGGAATTACATGCGCTAACCTTAATAATTCCCGGCAATGCTTAGGCGTTGAACAACTGTCAATTTTTCATCCGCAGGTCTCTGAGATGGTCTCCACTTCCTCATCAGAACCCCATCTTTAATATAATAGCCCTCTGGAACTCCTTTTGCTTCAGTTTCTGTTAGAGATGATTGTGCCATTTATTTAACTCCGGATGAGCTTGCTGATCTGTGATCAGTGAAGATTTATTAAACGTTTCATTTGGATCATCCAAATCCCAAAAGAAAGTTTCTGATATTCAGCTATCTATCTGTGGTGCCAATTTTACCTCCTACAATGGAACTTGTTTAGCCATTGCTCGGGTTACTACACATGAAGGAAAAATTCCTGGAACCTTTTCCTGCAACTGTTCTATCTCTTTAACTTCATTTGGTTTATCAGTGACTACTGGCGAAGCTACTACTTTTGCTCCGGCCAAATCGTTCCCCAGGAGTAAGTCAACTCCGTCTACTAGCAAACTGTGGACAACTCCTACAGTTACTGTCCCAGTCATTAGGTTACATTCTAGGTGCACCCAATACAAAGGTACAGGTATATACTCCCCACCAATACCATTCACTAAAACTTTAGCATTCAGCGCGCTGTCTGGTGGAAATGCCTTTCCCCAGCAAAAGAGTTTGGGTTGCTCCTGTCTCACTAAGTATAATAAAAGCAAAATACTGCGGATGCTGGAGTTCCGAAGAAGGGTCACTGACCCGAAACGTTAACTCTGCTTCCCTTTCCACAGATGCTGCTGAGTGAATCCAGCATTTCTTGTTTTTGTTTCACTAAGTATAATGTTAGTTTTGCCTGCCTCACTTGAGGAATGAGAAGTTACTTTTCCTTTCAGCAAGAATTCCCTATAACTTTCAGGTATCTTATTCTCAACCCCTGCACTCACAACTGGTTTTTGTATTTGACTTTACAGCTACCATCAAAGCTAGTCTAATCTGCTGTACTCTCAGTCAGGGCCCCTTTCTCTGCATTGACTTTGTGTATCCCAATAAATTCCATGGATTTACCTCACAACTTCCAGCATTCTGAGCAAAGATGTCTCACCTTGTGACAATGATAAAACTTAGGATTGCGGATCTCACTTCCACCCTCAGCACCTTCCTTTCTGGCCTGAGGAGGGGATCCTGGGGTGTTCCCAGCTGTCCCTTCTTGTCCCCGACTACTTGCCTTCCTTTCACCCTCCCACCTTCTATCCTTCTTGGGTTTGTGGGGCTGACAGACAAAGGGTTTGGGCTTATACAAAAGCTCAAAAACATCAGCAATTTCCGCCGCCTGTCTGGCCCTTGAAACCTTTTGGTTCTCGACATGGGTTTGCACCAATGGAGGGAGTGAGTTTTAAAATTCTTCCAGGAGAATTAGTTCTGTAATGTCCTCATATGTGGCTTCCATCTTTAGTGCCCGTATCCAATGGTCAAAATTAATTTGCTTTACCCTCTCAAATTCTATATAGGTTTGCTCAGCCAATCTCCGGAGGTTCCGAAATTTCTGTCAATAAGCTTCAGGGACTAACTCATAAGCAGCAAGAATAACCTTTTTTGCCAACTTATAATCTGCAGAAGCCTCCTCAGAAAGCATGACATACTTCATGAGCTCTGCCCATCAACCTGCTTTGCATAAGCACTGTCCAGCTTTCCTTTGGCCATTTCATTTGTTTGGCTATCTTTTCAAAAGAAATGAAAATTTCCTCTACGCCCCTTTCCTCAAACTTAAGGAGAACTTGTATAAATTTAAACAGCTTTTCGCTGGAACCTGGGCTGGAGTCAGATTCTTCCTCACCAGAATCTCCACTGGCGTCAAGACCACTCTTTTGTCTTAGTTCAATCATTTTTTTAATTTGAATTCCTTTCCCTCTCTTTCTCTTGCCCTTTCCTTCTCCTTTTCCTCAAACTCAAGTTTTTTCATTGTCGCTTCATTTTCAAACTCGAATTTAAGTTTTTCTATTTCCTGTTCCTGCTCAAGTTTTCTTAGTTCTTTTTCCTGTTCCAGTTTTTTTATTGCTATTTCTTTTTCTGTTTCCTGTTGAAGCCTCAGTTGCTTCATCTGTAACTGAATTTTAGCTAATTCAACTTCACTACCCTCTAATTTACTTTCTTCCAATTTCAAATGTTGGGCTATTACTTCAATTATCTCTGCTTTTTTTTAGCTCCTGATTTTAATTCTACCCCCAATTGTGCTGCCAATGTTATTAGCTTAACCTTGGTTAAGTTTATCAAGTCACTGAAGGATGCATCCTCCTTCCCCAGAAAAGTTTCAGCAACTGCTAAAGATATTCCGGTGGTGTAGACTTTACTGGTTCTTTTATTTTCCTTTTTCAATTATAATTACCCTACTTACAATTGAAAATTGCCTGCGTTGGGTTTACATCCGGGATTTAAACCCAACGCCGAGCCCCCAATTAATATGTTATGACCGATGCGGGAGGAGTGCACTGTTAATTCAGTCCCACTTCTCCACAGGTCATAACATATTTAAATTTTCCCACTTACTGAAACAATCAATCAGATACTCTATTTTCCCCCAGAATAAAGCACACCAACCAGGTTTCTTTAATAAATCACAAATTATCCATTTATTATAAACCAAGTCTTAACCAATAATGAAGTAAAACATACACACAAATGGAAATATTAAAGCCCCTTGTTTTATCCTAGCCCTCATGCACACACACAAACATACACAACGGTTAACTGGGAAAAAAAGGGATTTTTGTTTACAGCTGTTACAAAGAAATGGAAGGAATAAAAAACACTTAGACTGAAAAGAAGGTATGGAAGTCCTTTGTTTTGGCGAGGTGTCCCAAAGGCGACTGTCAATTGAATCTTCCTAGAACAGTTCTTTCCAGGCGATGATCAGTCTGGGTAGGCTTCACAAAGATGCAGCACAGAAAGCTCCAGTCAGGCTTTAAAGCAGGAAGGAGCAACAGGATTTTTCTTAGGTCTGAATACAGCAGTATAACAGTAAAGGTTTCTTCAAATACAGGAGGAAATAGTAGAATTTGATGCATGAATTCTTTAAAGATGCAGGGATTTTTCAAAGAGAGAACAATATTAGCTGTCTTTTCCAAGCAGGCACTCAGCAACTCCTTCTTTTCTGTTTTTAGCCAAACCAACTGCAGTTTTCAACAGTTCAAAATGAAACTAACTTTTTCCAGAAACAAGTCCGAAGACAACCATAAATCTTGGCTTGTCATTCCCTTGCAAACATCCTTTCAGAGTCACAAGCACAACCCCATGCTGCATGCTGGGTTATTTGCAAACAGATGCTTTCCAGTAAGACTTGTTTACTAACTAACCTTCTGTTGACCTTCCCTTTAGTTTTTTAAAGCACAAAGTTCAGCAATCTCCATATGACAATATGTCCAGAATACAACTATAAGTTTTTAAAGACATATTTTACAAAAGAAACGGAAGCAGTCTCGTAACAACCTTTTCAAGTAGTTTGCAATAAATAATTCTGCATCTTGATCAATGTCCCTCTAATTTCTTTTTGGAGTGCATGGGCAATTTGTTTAAGTGAGCAGCCCATTTTCTTTTTTTGCACGGCCATGCTCACACTCACGCAATAATTTAAAGAGGCTGACTCATGCGCAGCCTGCTTGGGAACTTTGAGGTTGCTGCACATCTGCACAGGTTAGAGGGAACATTGATCTTGATGGATGGTTTCTAGAGAGTGTCCATGGTGCCATATCTTAATGGAATCATGGGTTCCTGACATTTTCCAGGGAGATAGAAATGCTGACTTATTTATTTAGATATGGGTGACCCAACTCGAAATATGGCTTGTGACATCACTACACTTAGAAAAAAAGCCAACAACAAGCATTTGCTTGAGGAAGGAACCTCATCGAGCAGACAGTTAACAGCTGAAGGAATGGCTTTGATATTTGAACTACATAGGAGATGCTCTATGATATGGTAATAGTGCAATGATAGGGTTGAATGACATTGCCGCCTTCCGCGACTTGCGCATGTTTGTGGATAAGGACCAGCAATTACTTTTTCAAAGAAATTAAACAATCCACAGCTGGGATGCCAGAGGCTGCTAATCATACCAGTTAAAAAGCTGGTTAATTGAGCAGGATTACCTCCCTGGAGCTTAGTTCCAGTATCAAACAGCACTAAGTAAAAGAAATTTGATTTGAAGTGGTAGTTTTGCCTTCCATTGTTCTGAAAAACCAACTCCGTCCTAGGTTCAGAAGTGACCCATCCAGTAGTTCCTGGCTGAGATCAACTAACAGCACAAACCAGGGATTGAACGTATGATCTTCTTAGTCAGTTTGGCTAACTTTCCAACTTCCTGAAACAGAATCCTAACACACAGTGCTACCAAATCTCATACATCTTTCAAAGAAACAAGCCCTTGGAAATTGTTAGAGAAGTAACTGTTTCCTGGGACATTGTTCACGAAATATTGTTTTGCTCTTGTACTATCTTTTGAAACTATTTACGTTATCCTCTTGTTTCTTGGTGAGTGATGCTAGAAAACAACACTGATTAACTTTTCAGTGGAGATGATAAGAAACATACTGGCCATCATTTTCCCTTTGACCAGATCCATCATATTGCAATAGGACTGTTCTTCCCTGAATACTGTACATTACTCCAAATGTTATTTAATCATTTCTATCGATTTTTGATACTATCTATTATCCTTCATACTATTTTCTTTTCCACGGAGTAGTTGAGGTGGATAGCATAAATGCATTTAAGGGGAAATCAGATAAACATGGGAAAAGGAATAGAAGATTATACTGATGGGATTAAATGAAGAGAGGTGGGAGGAGGCTCGTGTGGAGTATAAACATCGCGTGGAACGAATGGCTGTTTCTGTGCCGGACATTCTATGTAATTCTGTATACATTGCCACCAGCGTGGATGAATCCAAATAGAAGCCAGCCTTCTCTCCTCCATCAGTGAAGAAGATTGCTTACTTTGCGGTTCTTAATGCTATTGAGTTCTGGGGCTCTCATCTTAATAGGAATTAGCCTTAAATCATAAACTTGTGCTTCTTTGTTTTCAAATATGCACAAGCTGAAATATCACCTACTAGTCTCCTGTTCTTGTCTCAACAGTAGACAAACAAAATAGCATGTTTAGGATGGAATGCCTGGTCAAGTAAGATTTGGGTATTTGAACAAACAAATCATGTAGCTGTTGATCGCACAAAGGGTTCCTCTGGTCTGGGGAACCCACCAAAAAACAAGAAGTCCCTGGTTGAACTGAGCCTCCAGGGAAATGGCCTGGATTCCCAAGGAAAGGTACAGAACATTTTTAAAAGACATTTCTTGATCACCCCATTTCATGAAGGCTGAAAATAATATCCTGCAGGTGCTGGATTTCATTGTTGCATAGGATATACAAATGCCTGGTATTTGTACCTTTGGGGGATTCCCACTGATGTAGGCCGGGTTACCACAAATACATTTTTCTCTCTATTTTCCTTCCTGAAAACCATGCCTTGCGCTGAGATATGGTTGAAATATCAGAAATGCAGAAACTTTGGTATTGGCCAGAGAGTATTGGCCACAACTAAAGAGAGTGAGCGTTGCCAGGCAATTCATCTGTGGAAATATCGCAGCTGAGCCAGCACTGGGTGTCAGGGAATGGGCAGATAGTTTTCCCAGAGGGTGGAAAGAAGAATTGAAGCACAAATCAACCAAAGGCACTTTTGCACTTCTCATTACAGTAAGACATAGAAAAGCACCAGCAGCAATTTCTTGAGTTCTTGTTATTCTCATTCTCTCTGCTCCTGCCCTCTCCCCACACCCAGCCTTAGTCAAGGAATTGGGACTTAGGCACTGAATAGGGAAGAGAAATAGTAATAAAAAGGAACAGTGGTGGAACAAAATTGAAGTTTTATAGTCTGCAAAGGTTTAAAGAAAATTCAGTGTTTAAAAGGTGAAAGTTCACTTTTGGTTCTTTAGTTTTCTTTTTTTAACTTGTATCCCGTGTGCCTCCTTCAGTTGCTATAGTAACAAAATAAACATTAAAAATGGCCCATTGAACTCCCTTCATGAATCATGGTACATGTAAATAAGATGGAAGGTGAAGGAAGAAAGAAACATTAAGCTGAGTTTCCAGGGTACATGGATCGCGAGGCTTACGATTTAAAACTCAAGGCACTTGAAACTCTGTAGGTAGCAGGGATCCACCATGAATCGAGCCCTTTGATCTAGAGCTATGCAAAGCTGCTTTCTGTTTTTCAGTCTTTATTCTTCGCAGTGTAGACTTCTGAAAATCTGACTGATGCGATTCATGAAAATGCAGGTCATTGGTTAAAAACTCTTGTCTTTGTGTGTTTCCCAGTTCAAAGCTCCAGTTAAATCTGTAATGATACCACACTCACACTTATTAAAGTATATCAAAACTTACTGCAAAACATTTCAAAAGCACCCGTTTCAAAGATTTAATGTAAAAATGAATTTACAAAAATGATCAAGCCCCACAGCCACATCTTTTGTCTCTACAGATTTTGTTCCACATTGTCCTGACAGTAATTGCAAAAGTGACATATATATTAATAATCAACTTTAAAACAAAAGTGAGCTTCAGGTTAGACAATGTGATGAAGATTGATTGGGGGAGAAATTCAACTGATGGTTTCCAGTGCAAAATGGGTGCTGTGATCCGAATGCATGCCTGAAGACATCGGCCTAAAGCCTTATGTACATGAAACCTGTGAGCTGCAGACGCCAGTCAGGCCTCATGATGCAACTTGTCAGTTGGAGCTTTAGGAATTGCAGCGAGCTCTGAAACTGAGCTGGCTCACTGGTTAGTCTTTGGGATGGGAGGAGAAGCAAAGAGGGACCAGTCCAGGCTCGCAGCAGCATGCAGTATTTTTATGGAGCCAGCAGGAGCACTCTTGCCTTTTTGTGGACGGCCTTCATCACACCCTTTATGCATTGTTGTTTAGGCTGCTGAAGATACAAAACAGTTGGATGGAATATGCTTAGCACAGGCTGCAGCCATTTGAGGACCAATTTTGCAACAGGGTACCACAACACGTGATAGGAACCAGATTTGCATATGCATGGCTGTCTGCAGTGCATTATGGATTTATCCTGGCAGAACATAATTACAATTGTGGCAAACCTCTCAAAGGCACATCTCCAAAGTGTGCTGACACTACTCAAACAGAGACGGCTTCAGTGGATCAGACGTGCAGGATGGAAAATGGTCACATACCCAAGGACCTTCTGTATGGTGAGGTAGCCGGGGTCAGACGACCAGTGGAGTGCCCAAAGCTCCGCTTCAAGGATGCTTGCAAATGTGACATGAAGGGCTTAAATGTCGATTATCGCACCTGGGAGTCACCAGCTAGCGAAATAGAGAAATGGCGACACATCCTGTGGACTGGGGTGCACTACCATGATGGCCAGTTGCTACAGCAGCTTGGCAACAGGCGCCAATGTCAAAAACAACAACTCACAGTGTCACTTGGCAGCTTCATGTGCGGCATTTGTGGCTGAACCTGACTCTCAAGGATTGGCCTTCACAGCCATCAGCAAAGATGCACTAAGAGAAGACACCCCATCTAAATGGATTGTTTGCTGTGTGTCCATCATCTTTTGTAGATGGAAGGATGCCAACCATGGCGCCAAACATCTGTTTCAGGCAGGTACCCTGCTCGCTTGGAAGTCACCAGCTTCAATTTGACATCTGGTGCACTTCCAAGGAAGGTGGAGCACAAGACATTGTGGCCTGAAATGCATGTCCGCAAAATTTATTTTCCATGCAAAAAACCGGGGCAACGTCGTTCAATTTGTCTCCTATTGTGATTATATAGAATCTGCGCATAATAGATTTGCTTTTTAGTTCTAAAATCCTTTTGATTTCCTAATTTTGTTTCCAATTTTTTCCACCTTCTAAAACCTTCTTTCCTGAAGATGCAAGAACTGATTTTATGAAATCACCCTTCTGGTTAGAGTCCTCTCCCGGTAGGAAGGCACACCAAATAGGAAATCATGGGAAGTATGTTCTGAACATAGGGAAAGACCGAAATTTCGTAACATTGTGCCTCGTGCTTGAATACAGTCACATGCTGCAGGCAGCCTTTAGGTATCCAGTATTGTCACTAAAATTTCAGCCAAGTGCAATGTTAAATTTATGCAAAGCACCCAACAGTACAATTAGATTATAGATTTCTGTCATTCCATACTTGGATTGCGTTTGGAAAAAAATTAAATATATATTATTTAATATAATATATGGGTGAGGTATTGTTGGTTATACATCTGTCGTTTTGGTGATAGCAATTTAAGATGTTGCGAGTACCACACAAAAAGCATATCAGAGCAAAATAAAAGTCGTTGGCAATACTCTTTTGATACAGTTGCATCAGTTAATTAAATAACTGTAATGGCAATACTGGCATCTCACCAAGCAGACATTCTTTGTTGAGTGTGAGCCTAAACCAAGGCAAACTAGCCCACCATGGAAGAGCATCACCGAATGACCATACACAGGCTGTGCTCAACAGACGTCAGAAAATATTGATTAATGTTTCCCACATTACAACAGTGACTGTGGGAAGTCATAGATGCACCATGTGTCCTAGACAGACACATCTGCAGGCAGTATCACAAGCTGCAGATGCTTGAACTCCGGGTTTTGGAACTCGAGCAGCAGCTGGAGTCACTGTGGTGCATCCGCGAGGCAGAGAACTACATGGATAGCACATTTAGAGAGGTCACACCACAGATTAGGAACGTACAGGCAGAGTGGGAATGGTTGACTTTCAGGCAGTTTAAGAGAACCAGGCAGGTAGTGGAGGAGTCCCCTGAGACGATCTCGCTCGTTAACTAGTTTTCCATTTTGGATATTGGTGAGGGTGATGGTTCCTCAGAGGAGTGCAACCAGAGCCAAGTTTATCGCACCATGGGTGGCTCAGCTGCACAGGAGGGGAGAAAGAAGAGTGGAAGAGCGATAGTAATAGGGGATTCATTAATGAGGGGAACAGACAGGCATTTCTGCGGCCATAAACGTGACTTCTGGATGGTATGTTGCCTCCCTGGTGCCCGGGTCAAGGATGTCATGGAGCGGCTGCAGGACAGTCTTCTGGGGGAGGTTGAACAGCCAGAGGTCATGGTCCATATTGGTACAATGACCTAGGTAGGTACAGGGATAAGGTCCTGAAAGCAGATTTTAGGGAACTAGGAAACAGATTAAAAAGTACTCCCAGTGCCATGTGCTCGTGAGCATAGGAATAGGAGGATTGAGCAATTGAATACGTGGCTTGAGAATTGGTGTAGGAGGGAGGACATCAGATTTCTGAAACATTGGGACCGGTTCTGGGACAGGTGGACCCTGTAAAAGATGGATGGGTTGCACCTTAGCAGGACCAGGACTTAACATCCTCTCAGGGAGATTTGCTAGTGCTGTTGGGGAGGGTTTAAACTAGTTTGGCAGGGGGTTGGGAACCTGAGAGGGAGCTCAGATTGGAGGGAAGCAAAATAGGTAACAGGAAGTAGAAAAGCATAAGCGAAATTAGAAGGCAGACAGAATGGAGCGGGAGGCCCGGGGGGCCCTCCCCAACCCACTTCCATCTCCGCCGCCAATTTGCGCAGGGCAGTGGCGGAGAGAAACAGCCCACTCGCCCCAGGCCAATCAAGGCCCTTAAGTGACCAATTAAAGAGAGCTCAGATTGGAGGGAAGCAAAACTGGTAACAGGAAGTAGAAAAGCAGTAAGTGAAATTAGAAAACAGATGAAGCGAAAGCAAGCATCAAATAGGATCAGAAGGCGGAATAATGTTGAAAAGGGAACTCTATCTGAATGCACACAGCATTTGCAACAAGGTAGATGATTTGAAGGCACGAATAGAGGTAAACGGGTATGATTTAATTGCCATTATGGAAACGTGGTTACAGGGTGGCCAAGACAGGGAACTAAATATTCAAGGATATTCATCATTTAGGAAGGATAGGCTAAAAGGAAAAGGAGGTACGACTTTACAGTTGGTTGGTGGGAGGTTGAGGCCTCAGAAAAGCCACCTGATAAAAGGCGGCCTTCTGGTGGACTGTTGGGGTCGGGGGGGCCACCTGATTGGGCACCCTGTGCCACACGGAGGGCTGCCCCCAAAAGCCCCAACCGCCCCCAATGCCCAACATACCCCCCGCCCCCTTAACTGACTCCCCTTGCCTTGCCGGGGCCTGCCCAATTGCCCCCAGCGAGGCCCCAAAAACTCATCTCTTTTCCGTGCTCTCCGTCATCTTCATCATGAAGCTGGGTTGCAGTCTCAGCAGTGGCCACCACTCCCGGTGGCGCTGCCTGGACTAAGAGCTGCTGGCCCCCTGATTGGCCGGCAGCTTCATTAGGGGGGACTTCCCGCCTCAATGAAGCCAATTAAGGGCCTGGGGACAGTAAAATCCAGTCTGGATCCCCAGGCCCAGCAGAGGCAGGATCGCCACCGATATTTTGGCCAGAGGATGCCTCTCCCCTGCCCAAAGTAAAATCCAGCCCATTTGGTTTGAAAGTGATATAGTTCATTCTGAAACTAGGGTCTTAAATCTTAACAAAGGAAACTATGACAGTATGAGAGGCAATTTGGCTATGGCAGATTGGGAAAATACACTCAAAGATTTGATAGTAGACAGGCAATGGCAAGTATTTAAAGAAGTATTACATGGTCGACAACAAATATACATTCCTCTAAGACAAAAAAACCCAACAGGAAAGATGAATCGACCGTGGCTAACAAAAGTGAAAGATTGCATTAGATCAAAGGAAGTGGTGACCGAGGATAAGGAGCAATTTGGAACCAGTAAAGGATGACCAAGAAACTGATAAAGAAAGGGAAAATAGATTATGAATGCAAGCTAGCAAGAAACATAAAGGTGGACTGTAAAAGTTTCTTTTGGTATTTGAAAAGGAAAAAATTAGCCAGGACAAATGTGGGTCCATTACAGGCAGAGACAGGAGAATTTATAATGGAGAATAGGGAAATGGTGGAGAAACTAAACAAGTACTTTGCATCTGTCTTCATGGAGGACGATACAGAAAATCTCCCAGAAATACTAGAGAAGCAAGGGACTTGTGAAAATGAGAAACTTCCAGGCGCTTACCCATTGTCTTTCAAGACAAGGAGGCTAAAGAAGAAGAAGAAGATAATTAGTAGTAATAAAGAGATAGTACTCGAAAAATGAACTGGATTGAAGGCTGGATTTCCAGAAGGCATTTGACAAGGTGCCACATAAAAGGTTATTGCGCAAAGTAGAAGCTCATGGTGTAGGGGGTAACACATTAGCGTGGATAGAAGATTGGCAGAAAACAGAGTATGCAAAAATGGGTCCTTTTCTGATTGGCGGGATGTGACGAGTGGAGTCCCGCAGGGGTCTGTGCTGGGGCCTCAACTTTTTACAATTTATATCAATGACTTAGATGAGGTAGCTAAATTTGCAGATGACACAAAGATAGGTAAGAAAGCATGTTGTGAAGATGACATAAAAAGGTTGCAGACCGATATAGATAGGTTGAGTGAGTGGGCAGAAATCTGGCAGATGGAGTACAATGTGGGAAAATGTGAAGTTGTTCACTTTGGCAGGAGGAATAAAAAAGTGGAGTATTACGTCAGTGGAGAACGACTGCAGAATTCCAAGGTGCAGAGGGATCTAGTTGTTCTAGTGCATAAGTAAAAGTTAGTATGCAGGTACAGCAAGTAATAAAGAAGGCTAATGGAATACTATCCTTTATTACGAGAGGAATTAAATATCTAAGTAAGGATGTTATGCTTCAGTTATACAGGGCATTGGTGAGACCACATCTTGAATACTGTGTGCAGTTTTGGTCTCCTTATTTAAGGAAAGATATAAATGAATTGGAGGCAGTTCAGCGGAGGTTTACGGGATTGATACCTGGTATGAGTGGGTTGTCTTATGAGGAAAGGTTGGACAGACTGGGCTTGTTTTCACTGGAATTTAGAAGAGTGAGGGGAGATTTGATTGAAGTATGCAAGATCCTGAACGGTCTTGACACGATGGATGTGGAAAGGATGTTTTCTCTTGTGGGTGAGGTCAGAACTAGGGGGCACTGTATTAAAATTAGGAGTTGCCCTTTTAGGACAGAGATGAGGAGAAATTTTTTCTCTGAGGGTTGTGCGATTTTGGAACTCGCTGCCTCAGAAGGTGGTGGGGTGGGGGGGTGGTCATTGAATATTTTTAAGGCGGAGGTAGTGTTTCTTGTTAGGCAAGAGAATCAATGGTTATCGGGGGTAGTTGGGAGGGTGCAATTTGAGACACAAACAGATCAGCCATGATCTTATTGCTTGGCGGAGCAGACTCAAGGGGCCGAATGGCCTACTTCTGCTTCTAATTTTTATGTATGATAAATCACCTGGACCAGATGAGCTACATCTCAGAGTGTTGAAGGAACTGGCTATAGGGATCGTGGATGCATTGGTGGTTATCTTTCAAAATTCTGTAGATTCTGGAAAGGGTTCTTGCAGACCAGAAAGTAGCAAATGTTACCCCACTATTTAAAAATGGAGCAAGAGAGAAAATGGGGAACTACAGACCTGTTACTTTGATATCAGTAGTCGGGAAAATGTTAGAATCTGTTATGAAGGATGTGATAACTAGACACTTTTTAAAAAATGATATGATTGGGCAGAGTCAACATGGATTTATGAAAGGGAAATCATGTTTGACAAACCTGTTGGAGTTTTTTTGAGGATGTTACATGCAGCATAGATAAAGGAGAACCAGTGTATGTGGTGTATTTGGATTTTCAGAAGGCTTTTGATAAGGCTCCACAGAGGAGGTTAGAGCACATGGAATTGGGGATAAAATACTGGTATGGACTGAGAATTGGTTAACAGACAGAAAACAGACAGTTGGAATAAACGAGTCATTCTCAGGATGGCAGGCTGTTTCTAGTGGGGTAAACGCAAGGATCAGTGCTGGGGCCACAGCTGTTCACAATCCATATAAATGATTTGGATATGGGGACCAAATGTAATATTTCCAAATTTGCTGATGACACAAAACTAGGTGGGAATGTAAATTGTGAGGAGGATGCAAGGAGGCTTAAAGGGAATTTGGACAGGCTAAGTGAATGGGCAAGAACATGGCAGATGGAATATAACGTGAATAAGTGTGAAGTTATCCACTTCGGTAGAAAAAAAATGAAAGACAGAGTATTTCTTAAACGGTGAGAGGTTGGGCAGTGTTTATGTCCAAAGGGACGTGGACGTCTTTGTTCAAGTGTCACTAAAAGCTAGCATGCAGGTGCAGCAAGCAACTAGGATGGCAAATGGTATGTTGGCCTTCATTGCAAGGTGTTTTGAGTACAGAAGTAAAGAAGTCTTGCTGCAATTGTATAGAGCCTTGGTGAGACGACACCTGGAGTATTGTGTACAATTTTGGTCTCCTCATCTAGGGAAGGATATACTTACCATAGAGCGAGTACAAGAGAGGTTCACCAGACTTATCTCTGGGATGGTAGGATTGTCTTATGAGGAGATATTCTGGAAACTGGGCCTGTATTCTCTAGAGTTTCGAAGAATGTGGTAGGGAATATGGGATTAATGTAGGTTAGTATAAATGGGTGGTTGATGGTCGGCACAGACTTGGTGGGCCAAAGAGCCTGTTTCAGTGCTGTATCTCTCTATGACTCTAATGAGACGTGATCTCATTGAAACTTACAAAATTCTTACAGGGCTCGACAGGGTGGATGTGGATAGGATGTTTCCCCCAGCTGGTCAGTCTAGAACTAGGGGACATAGGCCTGAATTCTACACTGGGTTGGAGGCCCCGCCTACCAGCCAAAAAGTTGGTGGCGAGCCGCCTCCGCCAGGCTTGGGGAGCCAGGCTGGGATTTTCCGTTCCCCAGGCCCTTAATCAGTCTTGGGCGGGACTTCCACCTCCTTGAGGCAGGAAGGCCCTTCTAATGGAGCTGCCAGCCAATCAGCGTGCCGGCAACTCTTAGTCCCAGCAGCGCCACTGGGAGTGGTGGCCACTGCTGGGACTACACCCAGCCATTGGAGACAACAGGAACTGCCCCGGAACTCAGGTAAGTTTTTAGGGCCCCATGCGGGACAATTGGCCGGGCCCTGGTGAGGCAAGGGGTGTCAATTGGGGTGGGGGTGGGGGGTAGTTGTGCGTTAGGGCTGGTTGAGGCTTCGGGGGCAGCCCTTCATGGGGCACAAGGTGCCCAATCAGAAGGACAATCCCCCAGCCTGCGAGAAGGCCGCCTGGTTTTACCAGGTAGGGTTCTTGGGGCCTTTGACGCCCAGCCGCCTAGGGTAAAATACCTGTGGCAGCAGGAGGAAGCCCTTATGTGGCAGTTAATTGGCTACTTAAGGCCTTCGCGGGCAGGCTGTTTCTCACCACCACCACCCCACGTAAAATTGCAGTGGGGGCGGGAGGGGGTCAGGAATGCCCCCCCCCTGCCCCCCCGTCTCCCACTCAATTTTACGCCTCCTTTGCCACTGCTCATTGTGGGGCTGTAAAATTCCGGCCTTAGTCTCATAGTTTAGGCCATTTAAGACTGAGATCAGGAGGAATTTCTTCACTCAGAGGGTGGTGAATCTTTAGAATTCTCTACCCTAGAGGGCTGCAGAGGCTCAATCATTGAAGACAGAAATCGATAGCTATCTAGATACTAATGACATCAAGGGATACGGGGATTGCGTGAGAAAGCGGTGGTGAGGTAGATGATCAGCCATGATCTAATTGAATGGCGGAGCAGTCTCAACAGGCTGGCCTACTGCTGCTCCTGTGTTCCTCCACTTCAAAAGTACTTAATTGAGTCTAAGGTACTTTAGGATCTGCTGAGTTTGTGAAAGACGCTATATTAATGCAAAACTTTTTAAAAATTGCACTCTTAATTTCCATGCATCCCTGCATGTTACATCCATATTAAATGCTTTTACACCAATCACTACTCCAGTGATATGTAAATGAACTGGTGTAAGCACCTCCCCAGACTATCCTCAGATGTAACTCAAATCCCATTGATTTAAAAGCAGTGGAATTCACCTTATGGAATTTATAAGCCAACATATTTTGAGACCACATTGATGTGGCATAATTTAAGGTGCAAACTTCCAAATGCTTTTAAAATACTGTTTTCCTCGCATCTAATTTCCCTCTAATTACAAAATGGCCACCATGATTTTGTTTGGCCATATTCTTGCAATAAATTTGAAATGTTGGAAAAGTATAGAAGAAAAAGATACTTGTTTTACTTTATAGCATGAATGGTAAGTGTTTGTAATACATTTCCTTTAGTGACAGAGCTAAACCTTTGCTACGGAGCAGTAACAGGAAGCAGGCTTATTCCCTGCTTGAACCTTCGGAAAGGGAGTGCCAAGCTATGAAGCAGGGGTCAACCAGTTGTTCATAGAGAGAGAAGTTTTCTCCTGGTTGCTATGTAGCAATGTTAGAAATGTACTGAAAGACTTTCTCTGATAGCTATTTCTAGCAAAATTGTAAACCCATTCTTTTATGACTGCTTCTATAATTATTTAGAATTAGCAAACGTAGGAAATCTGCTTTATTTACAATGCCATTAGCACATAATTACCTTGTTCGCTGTAGAAGACTTTCTCTTTGAGGGTTCATGTGTCTTCAGTGGATTTGGAATTCTGTGAGAAAGAGATGGGAGCAGACAGGAGATGCTGTGGCGAGCCAGCCAGGAGAGGTCTTTTCAGTCCAGGAGCAAACAGACACTCTGAGTACAAACTGTTTGTACAATTCAGAAAAGCCCAGGTTGCCAAGCAGATTAGTCATGTGACTAGCTGGTCTGACCACGTCTGTTTGTGGATTCTCTGGTCTTAGTCTGAAGTGATTTATGATTTTAACCCCTTATAAGGACTAAACCAACTCAGGAGTACATCCCTATGAATCTCCTTTAATCAAGTTCAAACCAGACAAATTCTCATAGACACTTACTCAAGTCCAAAGAATTGTACTAGCTTTCCCTCAAAGAAAGAAAACCAACAGAGAATATTACCATCTTTTGGATAGCCTATTTTAATAATTAAGTCATAAATATCCCTGATATAAGGGTCTGGGAACTCTCTTCAATACGCATCTCTCCACTTAAAGAGACACAGAGAGGAGGTTCTTTGTAGTTGTATACAGAATGCTACATGAGATGATTTATTAACTTTTATAGATTTATTAAAGAATTTAACATGCAATAGCCTTCTTAAGTGGATAAGTATATCACAATATCAAATATTACTAAAAGATGTCACACATAATCTTATTTCTGACATAGAATCCAAAAGTTTAACCTTGCTGAGGTTACAGCAAAATATCTTAGAATATCCATCAACATTTAAAGTAAACTTTTTACCTTAAATTCCTCTTAGTTGAGAAGCACTGCTTGAGGATTCAACGCTTCTAAACTTGGCTTCAAAAACCTGTCATGTTTATACTGTTTCTGAAGTGTCATCTGACTTTTAGCATTTAAATGTGATCTTCCTGTCTTCCTTTTAAAATCCATAACTTTAATTACCATTTCCACTTAATGTTTTACTGAACTGCCTTTGCTGTTGAAGTGTTGAGCATTTATCTGGTCAAAATGTTTATAATTGTGTTTACTTAACCTCTCTTTCCTGTGAGTCCATTCCATTTATTGTTTCATTATCTATAATTCCCTTTCCCTGGCACCCCAAAGCAACCTCCGGAGCCGACCTGTCTGCACAAACCAATTAAATTTATTGCTACCTCTTACTGACAGGATATTTCAATATGTGTGCTTATCTTGAAAGCTGCTGACTACAGATTTCCCAACTTGTTTCTGGTTCATAACAGGGCCCTTGAAATTTTCTAACTCTACCTTCTTAAAGGGGAATGTCAGTAAGTTCTAAAAACTGACCATACATTCAATCCCTAACTCTAAAAGGCATAATACACTAACTATTTCCAAATCCTACTTAATTAAGCCTATTATACCTATATTCCATCACAAGCCGACCCTGCAATGTTTCTTCTTACACACAATACCTGGTGCTCAGTGCGTTAAATTGGAGCAGGGAGTAGCTGCTTTGTCCTTCCAAGCATTGGCTGTTGGCTGGAAAAACATTTTTTGCATACTAAGGGCCTGGTGATTTTTTAAACAAGTCCTTTCTTCACTTCAGCAACAGTTTGAAATGTAGGCTGGAATTTTACGGTGGATGGACGGGTACTGGACTCCGACGTGAAAGTCACTGGTGAACCCGCTTCTGTCTAGCCCGTGGATCCGTCCTGTATTTTACGGATCCCCGGGCTTTAATTGTCCCGAGGCGGGACTTCCACCCACTTGAGGGAGGAGGTCCCGCCTCAGTGAGCTGCCGGCCAATCAGTGGGCTGGCAGTTCTTAGTCCCAGCAGCACCACCAGGAGTGGTGGCCACTGTTGGGACTGCAGCCCAGTTGACACCATGGATTGAGGAGGGAAGGTAAGTAGGGGCATGCCTCACCAGGGGGATCGGTCCTTCCCTGGTGAGGCTGGAGTGGTCATTTGGGGGAGGGGGGTGTCTTGGGTCTCGGGGGTGGGTTGGAAGGCGGGGGCGACCCTCAATCGGGCACCCTGTGCCTGACTGCCATGGCTCCCCACCGAGGCGCGGAAAGGCTGGCAGCTATTGCTGGGCAACCTTTCACGTCCCCAGCACACCCAATTGCCACGGGTGAAATACCCATGGGGGCGGGCGAAGGCCTTTAAGTGCCTTGATTGGCATCGGGCGGTCTGTTTCCCACCCCCCGTCCGACGCTGTATACTTACCTGGAGGCGGAAGTGGGGCGGTTAGGCCTCCCGGAGCCTGTTGCTCAATTTTACGCCGTACCCAACACCATCCGACCCGCTGGGGCGGCGTAAAATTCCAGCTGTAATGTCCATATGGCGAAATTAGTATCCCTCATTCTTGGCAGGTGGGGGTCCAGCATGACAGTAGTTAGATGTTGTAAAGACTGAAGAACATATAGCCTTATATTTTAAAAGCTCCAGAGACCATTCATTGCTCAGAGGGTTGGCTGTGTAGCTGGCAATATTATTGGCCTTGGTACAAAATGTAACCTCTGCAGTGTATGTTATTGGGCATGAGAGCACATTTATAACAGTCACAGCACCACTTTCTGGACCTGTAAACAGTACTGCAGTTAATAAAACATTTTCTTCAATCAGGTTTAGATTCATCTTTTAGCTCTTTTATTTGGTATTATAGTTCTTTCCTGAAAAATTCTCTCTTTCTTGTCATGATGTGTACCTTTCTATCTTGAATACATAAAGGCAGCAGGAAAAGTAATAACTGAAAGTTTTATGCTCAGACACCAGTTGATGTTGCATAAAAACAGCCAAATCTGTGCTTGTGGGCAGAATGTCCCAGAATGCAACAGGTATCCGGGTTGATGTGTGTATCTGGCACAGGTCCCAGGAAGAGTGGATTTTAGCTGCAGCACAGGAACAAACCAAGCCTGTATTCATAAAGGATAAGGCATGATTTTTAATGAATAACCTTGTGGTTGTGCAAGGAAAAACAGCATGGGTTTAAACCAATATCGGATGTCAGTTCATTTGAAATGTTGAAATCGCAATGCAATTTCATTTTTGGAAGCCATGTTAATAACTATACTAAAATAAAAACAAGAAATACTGGAATCACTCAGCAGGTCTGGCAGCATCTGTGGAAAGAGAAGCAGAGTTAACGTTTCGGGTCAGTGACCCTTCTTCGGAACTCCGGAACTCCGAAGAAGGGTCACTGACCCGAAACGTTAACTCTGCTTCTCTTTCCACAGATGCTGCCAGACCTGCTGAGTGATTCCAGCATTTCTTGTTTTTATTTCAGATTTCCAGCATCCGCAGTATTTTGCTTTTAATAACTATACTGATGTCTAACCTCTATTCACTTTACACCTTGGCTTGTTTTATATTAAAAGTTCATTTATAGTATTTTTTTAACTGGAATAAGCACCTTAATCAACTAAGATTGACATTTTTTGAGTAAGCAGTTTTCTCTTCCCCATATTCTCTTAAATTTCACTTTGCATATGTTGTTCAGTCAAGAAACCACAAGGAGGTGCATGAGGCCTTGGATGGCTGTTTTAACTTTGCTCACTTTTTGTATGTGTGTAAGGGGTGTTTGGGGGGTGCTGGGGGTTGATGTGTGAGGGAGATCTAAGAGGTGACAGCTGAGCTCTATGCAGCACCTCCCCATTTTGACATGGCTGAAATTTTTTTTTAATTCTTTCATGGGATGTGGGTGTCGCTGGCAAGGCCAGCATTTATTGCCCATCCCTAATTGCCTTTGAACTGAGTGGCTTGCTAGGACATTCCAGAGGGCAGTTAAGAGTCAGCCACATTGCTGTGGGTCTGGAGTCATGTGTAGGCCATACCAGGTAAGAACAGCAGATTTCCTTCCCTAAAGGACATTAGTGAACCATTAGGACATTGTGAATCCATAATGCCAGGAACTGTGTTTGTAGACTTATGCCTTGTCAGCCACTAGCACAAAGCTGTTTCTCAAGTGGCAGGTTTTTAATTAATTTCAGAGTTTTGACTCCCTTCCTTTGTTGATTCTTTGATTCTGCCATCCTGTATCCCTGACCAAAAAGTTATATTTTTGTGGTGCATGTATAGCTCCCTCCTACGTCATATTAAAAGTTGTGCAGATGTAACTTGTGCTAAAATACCAGAACATCCTCTCAATTAAAAACAAGAAATTCTAGCACAAAGCAAGCTGACCCGAGCCTCCTTTCACTCAGTCCACATTGCCTGCATTAGAGAAATTGATCACTTATGATAAAATTGAAGTTCTTTTTATTTACTCTACTCCAGAGTCTCTGTAAAAGGCAGTTTAAACCCAGCTCACAGGGCAGCTAGGCGATCAGATTCAAGTTTTTTTTATATTCCAGCTAGCCTCTAGCTGCTTGGGGACTGGTTAAAAAACACTATAATATTAAAACTTTGATAAATTAAGAAGAATCTCATTAAACCTGCAAAGCCCTGTAAACAATAGCTCAGAACAAAGGAACCTCACCTGTCAGGGTGAAAACAAATTATGTTCCTCACATGATTCTTTATTGATATATTTTATTTTTTGGAGCTGAGAACGAAATCAAAGTTAGTACATTCAGATCACTGCTAAGCTCAGCTTCTTGGCTCTGTGATTGATGGAACTGAAGTTGAAGCTTGGGTGTTCATGCTCAAGTACACAAGTCATGCATTCTCAGTTCAGTTACAGAAACCAAACATCATTTTAATGAACCATACTGGGGGTGTTACTTTTTCCACAGTAGGATGACCCTATCAATAGAGGAAAGAGGTTATTGTGGGGTGCAAAATATCGATTCATGGGCTAAAGTACTCGGGTCGATGATTGCAATCACAGCCCTGGAGACTTAACTCCATTGAACTCAAAATCTCAACTAATCTTTCATCCACCTGCCCTCATCTGGGGACTTTAAGCCAGTTTGACCACATCAACTACACTGGGGGACAGCAGGGGGAAACCAAAACCTCCAGCACCACAGCTGCCCTGCATAAACTCAGCCTTTGTCTGCTAATCAATAAAAAGCCATAAAAAATGCCTGTAATTCAGTTGCTTTTACTGGATCTGTTTCTGACATTCAAGAACCCGTTACACATTGGAGGTCGTTCAAACATCCATCCAATAGTCTCTAACCTGTAGCATTTGCGGGAGTGAGAAGTGGAGTGTTCAGTGGTGAGTGTTCTAATTTAGAGCCAAAGAACATTTTTATTTTCTAAAAAAAAAACAAAATTCAAAATGTGTGCAAATATGTTCTTCTTCAGAAGCTAAAATAATGAAGGAAATCTTGTAAAAATTGTATTACTATAGCTTCCTGGAATCCAGACTTTCAGTTCCCAGGCTGAGAGGAAAATTTAGCCAGGATTTTACTTCTGATTACAATTCAGTCACCCCTGCTGAAAAGTATGTTGGGTGGGTAAGGATCATTGTGATGCCCCCACCACTGAATAGCTTAACAGCTCTGGCCACTTGAGTGAGGTACCGAAGCTTCGTGCACCTGTACAACAAGAGCCCAGCATGAATCAGGCATTCAACAGTGGAAGGGAAAAATGAGGGGGTGTGTGAACTGGACTGAAAAATCACTTACAATAACTACTTTTTGTTACAGTGCCAGAATTCATGTGTAGCCAACACAATTTTATCTTTAAATATATACATAAGTTGTTACAAGGCCAGCTCACTTTTCTTCTCAAGGTGATGACATAATCGAGGATCGAAAGTTCCTGTTAGAAACATTTCTGTAGCCACCAGGTGCTCTCATTCCAGAGGTTTCCTCTATTTCTTTCTTCAATTGTTCTAGCAATATTGTTATACCTAGCGCAGGAAGCAAAATATAACAGAAACTTCCTGCCCCAGTTGCAATGATTTCTAACAAGAAGCTAAAAGGTGCTATATAAATGCAAGTTGATGTTGTTACTCCTCCAGAGGAAGAAGTGCAAATGTGAATGGGCAAGTTCTGACAGCCAGAATAGAATCCACCTTGCAGTGTAAATTAAGTGCATTCTATAGCATTCAGAGCCCTAGCATATTCCAGAGCCACTGCTATGTGAAGTAGTTTAGTTTACTTTAGAGATACAGCACTGAAACAGGCCCTTCGGCCCACCGAGTCTGTGCCGACCATCAACCACCCATTTATACTAATCCTGCACTAATCCCATATCCTTACCACATCCCCACCTGTCCCTATATTTCCCTACCACTTACCTATACTAGGGGCAATTTATAATGGCCAATTAACCTTTCAACCTGCAAGTCTTTGGCATGTGGGAGGAAACCGGAGCACCCGGAGGAAACCCACACAGACACAGGGAGAACTTGCAAACTCCACACAGGCAGTACCCAGAATTGAACCCGGGTCGCTGGAGCTGTGAGTTCTGTAATATAAAGGGGACATCAGAGAAAATTGGATTGGTAAACTGGTGGTGGTCAATTGGTTACCTTGAAAAAGAGCCAAGTTGCAATGCAAAATCATCTTTTGCAGGCTCCAAAACAGATTTGGTTGGCTTTAAAGCTGTTTTTATATTCTTTTAGTTCAGATTCTGGGAGCCTTGCATCTGCAAACTGGCTGCAGGCGTTTGTGCTGTGAATTCCGTAGCTTACCAGCAGACTCATAGACCTAGTTTCTACAGAAAACTGACTTAACAATATCAACCCTGGGAGCCTGCTTTCGACCTCTGGCTCCCAGAATTGGAAATAAAGCAAGGCAAAAGCAGAAGCAAAAGCAGCTTAAGACTTCAGTTTAAGAGTTTAAAAGCAACATCTAACATCAGCGACGTGTCCTTTTCAAATCATTGGCATGATGACGTTTTATTCACGTCATCAGTGATTGGTATCTATTGCCACCAGAATGTTACACCAGCCTATTCAAGAAGTGATCTGTTTTGCACTGCTTTTTCCAAAGGGAAGGTAAAATGAAAGAAGTAAAAGCTACTACTGCACAGCAGGAACCAGTTTTGAAAAGGGAAGCAAAGCTGACTTGTTATAAAAGCAAAATGCTGCAGATGACTTGTTGGTTTCCAACGAGTTGCTTGGGCATGTGCAATAAGACTTAGGAGCTAAGAGAGTTTAATTATTAATCACTGTCAACCTTTGTTACTGTTAAAGACCTGATTATTATAGCAAGCTGGTAATGAGGCACAGTTTATGTGTCTGTTGCTATGAGATTGTGAGGGATGATCTTTGGTCTCGGCAAGATATCGCTCTGAGCCCACATTTAATGAGTTCGGATGCAGACTGTTATTGATAGAATGGTTAAGTAATACAGCTGCTTTTCAGCACTAGCATGCAGATTTATAAAGACAATATTCTCTTTACTTCTCTGTTGGCTGCATTTCAAAGCCATTGTTCAAATAACCTTTTAATATATTCCAACTTTTTTTTCAAATGATCACTGCAGTTTCTTTAAACGTTCATGTACTAAACAGTGTAGTCCATATTAATTACAGTATAGCCGGTGGTGTTGCTGCAGTGCTGATAAATGCATAACTAGTCTACCAGGGCATGTTCTGCTTCATCAGGATTTCTGTGAACTGCGCAATTTACACTTAAAGCTCCATTTCTCCACAAATAAAACAAATTAAAAATTCAATAGTATGTACCTTTCATAGGTCAGTCCTGATAAAAATCACTCTTCCGTTCTATTTTGTGAAAGATATATCATAATTGCCAATCGTTCACACAATATTAAGATAATTTAGAGGTTTTTAGATGCTAACGTCTTGGCAATTATACTTTGTTGGCTGTTGCTCAGTTGGAAACACACTTGCCTCTAAGTGTAAAGGTTGTGGGTTCGAGTCCTACTTCAGGATTTGAGCATAAAATCAAGGTTGACACTGCAGTACGGTAATGAGAGAGTGCTGCACTATTGGAGGTGCTGTTTTCTGGATGAGATGTTAAATCAAGACCCCATCTGGCTTCTCAGATGGACGTAAAAGATTCCATGGGGCTATTTCCAAGAAGAGCAAGGGAGTTATCCTCGGTGTCCTGGCCAATATTTATCCCTCAATCAACATCATAAAAACAGATTATAAAAGCAAAATACTGCGGATGCTGGAAATCTGGAAGAAAAACAGAAAATGCTGGAAATACAGAGCAGGTCTAGCAGCATCTGTGGAGAGAGAAACAGAGTTAACATTTCAGGTCAATGACCTTTCATCAGAATGTCAGGATCATTAATGAAAGGTCATTGACCTGAAACGTTAACTCTGTTACTCTCCACAGATGCTGCCTGACCTGCTGAATATTTCCAGCAATTTTCCTTTTTTATCAAAAAAAAACAGATTATCTGGTATTTATCACATTGCTGTTTGTGGGAGCTTGCTATGTGCAAATTGTCTACCATGTTTCCTACATTACAACAGTGACTACATTTCAAAAGTACTTCATTGGCTGTAAAGTACTTTAGCTCATCCTGCAGTCGTGAAGGACGCTATATAAATGCAAGTCTTCCTTTCTTTTAATTGCAAAAATGAGTGCTCTGAACACCACTCCACAGAGTAGCACAGTGCTTGAGGGTGAGGTATGATGGGATGCTGTTTCACACATGCGATTCTCTGCTTAATGATTTGAAGTAAGGTACTGTCCAAAAAAAAAAATCGGTGTATTCTGATTCCTTAAAAACAAATGTAAAAAAAATGTCTTTGAGCCCTTTCCCCAGAGGTAAATGCAACATAACATGTGATGCTGAGCCGTACAGCTTGAAACCTGGTGTTTGCTTAAGTCAATTGATACCATGATCCCAGGGTTATAGAGAGGAAAAATTGGCTATGTTTCCTGTTCCTGATCATTCCCCAGTGACTTTTACTGAGAATATCAAGCGAGGTCAAGATTAGGCTCAGCTGTGAAGGCAACTAGCAGCTTTATGGCCTGTTGAATTCATCAGTCAGGTTCACATGTGAAGAATAGCCACAAAAAGCGAAACGGCAAATTCAAAACAAAAACAGAAGATGCGGGCAACACTCAGCGGATTAGTCAGCATCTGTGGAGACAGCAGATAAGTTCATATTTCGGATGTAGACTCTTCATTAGAACAGAGTCTACATCTGAAATGTTAACGTATTAGTTCAACCCATGGATGCTGATTGACCAATAGAGCAAGGTCAGAAGGACTGCAGTAATGTGCGGAACTGTTCCCATAATCTCTGCCTCCAAAAAGGAGTGTAAAGGGAAAAATCAGAGGAAAGGTTAAAGAAAAATGGGAAGCATACAGGGGACTAGTTGGGTCAGTTGATAAGATCCTCTGCATCAAAATCTGGGTTTGAATGTAACCTTAAACGTAGAAGGCTTTGAAGATGATAAAAGCTCTCTACTGAATGTAAATAACCCGATGTAAAATCTGCTCGGACTGTTCTAGCCATTTTCCTAATGGGGGTTGGCTCACAGGAACATGCTATCCACAATTCAACATCAGTTAACAATCTCAGAGGGCCCACAAGGATGAATGGTTGAGAAATGGAAAAATTTATACAGGTGTATTAGGAAGTGATGTTCTGAAGTTTGGATACATCGAGGGAAGATTTTCCTCACTATTTACAACAACAAAATTCAACTATTCTTTGTACTCACATTCACTACTTTGATACAAATGGCAAACGAGGGAAAGCTTTAGCCATTGTTGGGACAGAGGAGGAGCTTTAATCTGCATCTGGCTTGGAAAACCAATGTGGGAGTGCTCAATACTGACACTGAGTGGCTAGAATGGAAAAAGCAGTCCATTCTCAACATTGATAAATGCAAAAAAACTCCCCAAAATTTAAAATAAGGCATTTAATTTCTTTTAAAAGACTTCAGTAGATCTTAACTTAATTTCATGATTAGCTTTTCCTTATCAACTACATGATTCAAGTCCCAGGTATCCAGGTTCAAGCTTCTTTAAGAAATGATGGGGCTGATTTTGGTTTGCCGCGTACGCAGGGTAGCTGCTTGGTGACATCAGTGGGAGGCCTGAACCATTTTCGCAGTCCAGACTCATTTTAGCATCAAGAGAAAACTTGATTTGCTCAATATGTTGCCTACTGGGAGGGTGGGAAATCCATCAAGGCTCCCACGATATAAAAGCTGTCAGCACCTAGAACGATAGAACCATAGAAAAATTACAGCACAGAAAAAGGCCATTCAGCCCATCGTGTCCATGCTGGCTGAAAAAAAAGTAGCTGCCCCATCTAATCCCACCTTCCAGCACTTGGTCCATAGCCTTGCCAGTTACAGCACTTCAGGTGCATGTCCAGGTACCTCTTAAAAGAATTGAGGGTTTCTGCCTCCATCACCATTCCTGGCAGTGAATTCCAGACACCCACCACCCTCTGGGTGAAGATGTTTTTACCCTCTATTCTTTCTACCAATCACCTTAAATCTGTGCCCCCTGGTAATTGACCCCTCCGCTAGGGGAAACAGGTCCTTCCTGTCTACTCTATTTAGGCCCATCATAACTTTGTATACCTCAATTTAATCACCCCTTAGCCTGCTCTGTTCTAAGGAAAACAACCCTAGCCTATCCAATCTTTCCTCATAACTGCAACTTTCAACCCTGGCAACATTCTTGTAAATCTTAAAGGGGAGGCGCACTTCTCTCATAGCTGAGCATTTGAACAGTTTCTTCACAGTCAGAGAAGATGATAACTACATCTAGGTTTGTGAAAGTACTAGTAGACCATGTTACCAACAGGAGGGAAGTCCTTCTCCCATACTGAAACTCCAGAGTAGTACTGAGGGAGTGCTGCACTGTCGGAGGTGCCATCTTTCAGGTGAGATGTTAAGCTGAGGCCCTGTCTGCCCTCTTAAAAAATCCCATAGCACTATATTGAAGACAAGCAAGGGAATTATCCCCAGTGTCCTGGCCAATATTTATCCCTCAATCAATATCACAAAAATAGATTATCTGGTCATGATTGGATTACTGTTTCTGAGAGCTTGCTGTGCACAAATTGGCTCTGGTGTTCCCTGTATGGCAACGGTGACTACATTTCAAAAGTACTTCATTAGCTGTAAAGCACTTTGAGACATCCGGTGATTGTGAAAAGCATTATATAAATGCAAGTCTGTCTTTCTATATAAATGCAAGTCTTTTTCTTTATGTGATGGCTGCCAGCGCCCAGCAGGTGCCCAGGCCTGGGAGTTTAATGAAAGTGATGTACTGCTCCCCTTTGGGAGCAGTAGTGGTGCTATCAAAGTGGCATTGTTTGCCTCTCTCGAGACGACAGCCCGTCTATTCCCTCTCTGCTCATTTCATCAAAACCTGCTCTAGTGCCAGGAAGCCAATTAGTCTGGAAAATGCAAGAATTGGAGAAATTTGGGTCTGTGTTGAATGTTGTGGTGAGATCAGGGGATAGTGCTTTTCAATTGTACAGGACTTCCATATGGGTGGTTGCTTCTCACTGCTTTGTGGAGGGAATGGGACAAGGCTGTGCATGCCTTAGCAGTGGGTTGCAGTTCTTGTTACAGGTGGTGACACAGCTCCGACACTGCCTTTCTGCAGAACTGTAAGCCTCTTTACGCATTGCTCCTCCAAAAGCTGCAGGTATGAGGTTTGGGGTCTGGAGAGGCACTGTGGGTAGGGAGATCTTCTCACTCTCCCCTTCTAGCTTGTGCCCTCCTGCTGCAGGTGCAGCTCTGTGGCCCCTCCTGCTGATGTTCCTCCTCCTGACACCAACCACCACTCCCATACTGCCAGCTGAATGCTGATAGATTCCCCTTCTCAATGGAACGGTCATGAGAGGCAGTCACAGTAATAGCAGCAGGTGCAGAAATCCCAAAAAGAACACAATCTACAACTAGCAATCCCATGATTTACCTTACATAAGATGAGGATCCCTTCAAACAGTCCTCAGAATGCTGCCCTATTGACTTGTAATGCCAGTGGATAGTTGGCATGCTCTAAAGACAGCATCAGCATACAGCTGCATTTGAAAATAGCCTGGCAGTACAGGACCTCTCTTTGCATATTGCTGTGAGGCACCCACCGCTTCTAGGCGGAAGTGTCGGGTGCCTACTTTGAGACCTTCCCAAAGATTCAATAGTCGAGGTTCCACGAGATCTGGCAGGATGCGGATCTCACTAATTTTTATGCCACTGCCTTACTTTTTTTTTCCAGGAATTGGGGTAACCATCAGATAAAAATTGGTCCAAAGTGTCATCTCAATCCTTTAAAAGAAATCTTTTGTGGGGTGGGGGGGGGGGGGGGTGGCTTTTTACTTAATTTGACATATGATTGCTATCATCCTCTGGATTCCTTTTGTAAATGGACTTGCTAGGGACTGTCATTTCTTTGGATCATATGTCTGTAAATATTTTGTAATTGCACATGAACTTGTCATGTCAACTTTAAAACATTTTATTGAATTTTGATCGAACCAGATAAAGAACTTCTTTTATCATTCTCTTAGTTCCCTTTGATATTCAAGGAGCTGGAAACAGCACCGTTAAATGTTCAAGTGGTCAAGAACAGATGTGTGACATGAAAGATTGCTTGTAATATTGCAGTCAAATACCAAATTTGATTTCCCTCCCCCCAACCTAAATTTTTTCTTCCTTTCCAAAGCTGATCTGCTGCTGGCCCCCATCAATGTCTCAGTGTAACCGGATACAAGAAGGAACATGGAGGTGGGAAGGGATGTCTTACCTGTCAACTTTTCCGTGATTCGTTGTTGAAAAAGTGCTCGACCTTTGTTTCAAGAATATATCAATAATTTATCATATTATTACTATCTACAAATAGTTTACACAAACCCCTCCACCTAATTCTGAGTCTGAGTCTTTTACATTTTTCCAGAGAATTAGCAGAGGTAATTCTATGCATCTGTAGAAAGGGAAGTAACCGTATGAATCCAAATGCAGTCATGTCAATAACAGGAAGCTCCAGTTCTAGTCAATGAATTTGCTTCCAGTGCCAAAGTGTTAAGAGTCCATAGTGGGGTTACCTAATGATAAAAGTGATGAACAAACCGTTTCCTTCCAAATAAATTCCGTTGAAAAGTATCACCACAGCACTTTAGCCCTGATGGTACCATAATAAAAAATAGCACTGAGCACTTTCAACTCCTCTTCCTCTCAAACTCCTTTCTCATAAAAACAGTGATCATTTGATGGGGATACTGATGTACTAGTAATATGCATATGAGTGAGGGCAATCAAATAATGAGCAGGCGGTATTTAATGGCGGCGACGGGGACCTTGCCCGCCAGCCGAAGAGCCGGCAAGAGCCCCGCATCGCCTCTTTACAGGAAGGCCTGCCACATTATATGCCAATCAGGCACTTAACTGGGCAGCAGCAGGCTTTCTGTGGGAGTAAGGACCACGAGGACAGAAGTCCCGCCTGCTGAGAGCTTCCGGCCAATCAGAGGCCAGCAGCTCTTTTACTGAGCAGCACCACTGCAAAGGTGGTGGCTGCTGCCGGTAATGCACCCACCCGAGGCACAGGATCGTTGATGGACCCAATCCACAGGTGAGTGATGACGGAAGTGTTTCACTGAATGGGCGTCGCGATGGAGTGGGGTGTAAAAGGGTCAGCAGCAAGGGCAGGGGGTGGCTCTCAGCGGCCACCCCCCTCACGCTGCCTTCCTGATGCCAGGTCCCTCGATCAGGTACTGTGTACTTTTGAACGAGGGAACCCCCCCGTCAGGAGCCAGCAAGCAACCTGCACAGGTTTGCTTGTTGTGCTCCCTTTGTGGCGACAGGCCCGCTCGCCACTTAGCTAATACTGGTGGTGGCAGGAAGAGGTCCTTAACTGGGCATTAATTGCCCTCAATTGGCAGTGGGGTGGGAATACCATCCACAGGCCTTCCCGCCATGGACTTAATTAGGGTGGAGGCAGTGTCCCCACCTGCCACCATCCCGCTTGATTAAATGCTCTCCTTGCCTTCAAACTCACCACGGGGGAAAGCATAAGATCCAGCCTGCGTACACAGCGGGGTGCTGTTGAATATAGTCTTAGTCCAACATGGGGACATGCCTAAGTACAAGCAATAAAGTAGAAGCTGAAAGAACGGCCCGGAATCTGCAGCAGTACTACTGGCAAGGCTATCAGTGCTTGCTAGTATTAATGTGTAAAAGTGACAGAAACTTCTGGCATTTTCACATCTGCAGTTCAACACGGAACTCCAGAAGTTGCTGTCACGTTGCTGCTCCTCCACAGGATGTGCTGTTACAATCTTTGCAGATGGAATTATTAGAAATCACTGATTCGCTGTGAACTTCAACTGTTTACACACACTATACTTGGTGCAAAAGCCAATGAAAATGTTAAGCATTGTTCAATCAGGATTAACTGACTTTTTAACGACCTATTAAGTTATAATTACTTCTGAACAAGCTCTCTTGCCCTGAAAAACTAATTAAAAAATGTAGAGTCTCATTCCCTCAGAAGAACTTTTAAAAATTTCAGATTTTTAATTCAATAAATTATCCTCCCTGCTTTTTACTTCCTGTTTTGCTGTGTGTGAGAATTCTTCACTCTGAATGGCTGATCAGCCTGACTGCTTCCTGCCGTATTACTGGACACCACAGATCTCCCGTAGAAGGTGCCAAATTGAAACTGATGTCAGTAAAGAGGAAATCTGCACTGCCTGCTAAATCTTTGTGGGAAGCATTGTTCAAGCTCAGCGGCAATAGCCAGGCTTCACCACTGCCCACAAAATCCAGGCCAGTACTGAGCAGTACATCCCTGGAAGATTATGGGTTCAGTTTCTTGACTGTTGTGCATTAGCTGATCTCAGTTGGCATGGCAGCTACAGTTTCCCTTGACATCTTCTAATGCTGAATGGTACCTAAGTATGGACTTCTGACAAGTGATTCTCCCTGTGTTTAAGTAACCTGTCAATACTATCTATCAAGAGTCATGCATGAAGGGCTGCCAGTGTCCCTGGAATTATCACCTTTGGGAGAAGTGGGCAAGAGAATGGAAAAATAAAAAGAATAATTTAGAAATTGAGAAGCAATATTGGGTCTATCTATTAAGAAACTAGCATTTTCAATTCTTGAGGGAATAGATAAATTGAACTCCAATAATATGAGCAAAATTGCTTTAAAAAATTTAGAAAGGGGACACAAGTGCAATCTTAAAATGGAAAACGTGCACAAGCTGTTTAAAATAAACTAGTTTACACAGAGTGGTGAATATGGGGAATGGCTTGCCATGGGAAACATTGAAGGCAAATAATGTGGAAAAATATAAGGTAGAAGTGAGTAGCTGTTGAGAGAGTGGGCGATTGTGAATTATGAGTGTTTGCGACAGATGGACTGGAGCATATTTTCTGGTCCTGTACATTCCTATTTGTATACAACACATGTCCAACATGTATGTAACATATGAAGCATGTTGATTGGTTGCATTTTAATACATATTAAATTTAAAGCAACCATAAAGATTCAGGACATAAGCAGAGTGCTTAACTCTCAAAAAATTCTCAAACACATTCCTGGAAAAAACATTCAAAGTACTTTGTGTGATCAGGTTGATGCCTCATCCACCTCAAATTTATCACATAATAAATCTAGAAAAAATTTCAATAGTTCAAACTTTTCTTATATTTCCAGGGGTATAATGGGGAATTGTATTGAGATATAATGAAGTGCACTGTCTATGTTTAAGTGCTTTTCATTGTTTCTAGATTTCCGCTACATAGGTCTTGCTTCTTAAGGGTCTTGGGCTTATCTTCTGCTCCATTCCAGAATTCCAAATTTTCATTTTGTTACTTCACTTTACATTCGTTCTCTTCATACTTTGCAGATCTCTGTGTGGATTACCACCAGAGGCTGACCTCTGGCCCAGTCTCAGAATTGTCACGTGCAACCCCTGCCCAGCTGCATCCTTTACAACAGAAAGGCCGCACATTTAAAATCAAATAATTCTAAAACAAAACAGGAAACAAAATTAAGGCAAAAGCAAATTGAACGGAAGTAGCAAAAGTGAAAAGAACTCAAAAAAGTTGAGTAAGAGCAGAAAGGAATCAAATAGATTAACTAAAAAAAGAGAACAACTCAAAAGACGCAAAAGAAAGACATACATCAAAGGAGGCAGATGAAAAGACATAAAAGAAGTAAAAATTAATAGTGTCAATTTTTTCTCGTTATTTTTTGTTACATTTCCCCCCTCGAAAGGGAAAATAGGTCACAGAATGGGTGAACAAAATATGCTCATGTACCTGGATTAAAGTTTCCATTAAAAATGCCAGGACTTATGATTTTCTAAACTAAGTGACAGTGAATATTTTGTAATAGTTTTGCAGCGATAATCCTTTGATCTGTGGTGTCAAAGAGGCCAAGTTTAAATAGTAAATGGGTTAAAGCAGCCTGTCCTTTAGGGAAGATGAATGGCAGCATCTGTGTTTGTAAGGTCATGATAACCATCTTCACATTTTCTTTGCATTGTCTGTTGTGGCTCAGTGCAACAAAAGTGCAGATTATTGGGCAAGGAAAACTTTCACTAGGTGACTTCTGCCAAGAAGCAAGCTCAGCAACTCTCTACAGACACAGCACTCCTTTGTGTTAGACCAGCAAACTTATTTAAACTATTAGCACCTCCTTGATCACCTCCTCCTCAAATTATGGCCAATTTTACAATCGAAAGAAACCATACATAACATGCTTGGCTAGGACCATTGAACCACAAGTAACGTAATCTTCAAGAAGCTACACTAGATTTGAAAATGGATGCAAGAATTGAGTCACAACAATATTGTTCCAAGAAAATTAGGGCTGGAAATTAATAATCGGTTTGTATCGGACCAAATGAATGCTGAATATTGTAGCTTTCACTATAAAAAGCAGGTTCAGGTTAACCAAGATAGGAACAGGAGTAGACCATTTAGTCCCTCAAATCTGTTCTGCCATTCAGTGAGATCATGGCTGATCTGTGACCCAGCTCCACATCCTTTGCCCATATCCCTTAATGCAAAAATCGATCACTCTCAGCTTTAAAGTTAACAATTGCCATTTGCGAAAGAGAGGTCCAAACCTCTACCACCATTTGTATGAAGAAGTGTTTTCTAATTTCGCTGCTGAAAGTTCTACCTCTAATTTTGAGACTATGCCTCCTAGTCCTAGACTTCTCATTACCGGAAATAGTTTCTCCTTGTTTCTCTGGCTCATGCACATGTATTATTTCTCTTTCGACTCCTTTGCTTTGTATACTATTTCGACAGAAGCCGTCATGATATCTTTCTTAGAGTAAAACCAGAATTGAAACTTACTTAAGACACCTTTGGGGATTTGAAAATTCCATGTATTAATCAATTAAGGCCAGATGGCTCAAATGATCAAATGTAAAATAAAAATCTAGCCAGGACTATGCTGTTAATTATCAGAGACTATGGTAAGACTAAGAAGTGTGCATTGCTTCCATTAGTACAGTCCAGGTGCCTTCTGAAGGCAAGCCCAGCCCCGGCACAACTTTGTGGTGGGAATGGGAGGTTGAATCATTAGCATATCTGGCTACCACCCTCAGGACCTGAAGGTCTGCTGTGGAGGAAAGACAAAGACTTAGCTTCAGCAGGCTCCATTTTCGAGGTCCTGCTCACACTGCTGCAGAAGAATGAGATCTTGCCTTTGGCTGGATAATTTCTGCATTCTTCATTATGATGTATTTACTACTCTTCAACAAAAGCCAACCTTCAGTAATAAGCTCCAGTAGTAAACAGCTATTGAGTGTTGGTGCCATGCTCAACTTTGCCGAGAGTGGTGCTGGAAATCAAATGCCACTAGTCAGGTTCCTGGCACTCATCTATATACCCAGAACCATTTTTTGGGGGATTTTCTATGTTTTGCTTTTGTGTAATACTGTCTTTGTCACTCTCTAACTCACTCTCTCTCTCTTTCTCTCTCTCTCATCTCCACTACTCCCTCTTGCACACCTGCAGGTACACACATTTATTATCTCAACGTAGAAGTGAACAAAGAAATCTAGTTATTCATCCCCTTTCAACCTGGATTATTTTCTTTTTATCATTCATTTATGGCAACTTTAATTGTTTTAATTTCTAGTATAGTCCCTTAAAGAAGTACAAAAATAGACTCTGAAACTGAGCCAAATCATCAACAAGGCAAGCACGCCCCCTATCCACCTATGCTGTTTTTTGAAGTAAAGTGAGCATTTTCATCTTTTGTTCATCCTCATGCAGACCCACTTGCTCTGACTCACAATTCTCCCAGGTTCCCTCCCTCCCCATTCCTGTCATTTTCACAACTCCCACCCTCTACATGTTATGTCATAGAAAATGATTCCTAAAATAAATAGACAAGTGATTTTTCTTTTCTTTTTTAAACTAGTTCAGTGATATGTAACCTCCTGCATGTTTAGTTGCTCCGTACATAATCCTTCAGTGTTAATTCATTTACAGGAATTAGAATAAAAACACATACCCTTTAATGGTGACTATCTCCAACAGAATAATAAAAATCTGAAGGCAGCTGGATGTGGGTGTTCTTAAAAAATGAATCTCATGAGAATATGAAATGGCTAAAATGCTGAAGTAATATGAATAAAAACACAGCAGGATCATCAATTTAAATTTACCAGAGGAGCAAAATGAGAATGAAAACTGCCTCTTATTTGTTGCAGAATATACAATTATTAGACAAAACTGTTAGGACATTGACCACTCAGGCTAATAGATTTTGGAACTGTACAGACAGGCTCGGCGTTCTCGGAAACATTAGGAACTTCAGCTGCTGGTTTATAATTGACTTCAAGAAGTAGGCCCTTTTTTTCCAGAACAATGGAGCAATTAACATTGAATTTCAAATGGTTCTGCCTTGTTTAGAAAAGAGCTGGTGGGTTGCATTACATCTGTTACAGTTTTTTTAGTTGGGAATTTTCAAAAACGGGAGTACTTTAGGGTTTTTTGTGCAGCACCATTGTCATTGACCAGGCCATTCAAGCATTTATTACTATGTTTGCAGGCATTAAATTAGGAAGAGCACAACTTGGGTTTATACCTAAGTATTATTTATAATCCTGACAAAAAGGTAGATCTGAAGTAAGGTCTGTTCTGAAGACATACATTAATGTTGTTCCAAAAACTTAAAAGGGAATTTAGAAGGATTTAATTTGACCATAGATTGACCATGACTTGAATAGTTAAACATAAAAACATCCTGCCTCTGAAACCTACAAAGCTGTGGTAAGGTTATTTTTAAAACCAAGTGAAAATCTGTGCAAAATAACTGCAATATTGAACTTGAAGACATTGCTGATACAGGTGTGCATTGGAGGGTAAATCTTACAAACAGCAGTCCTGGTGTAGAGCTTTGCTGCTGGAAGCACATATTGGGAATTTGGGCAAGGAGGCCAGCAGGATTTTCTATACATTAGTGGTAAACTCTTGCCAGGAGTGCAAATTTGTAAAATTACCCTTATAGTATCTACTGAATATTCTTTGAATTAAAAGTTTTGCATAAATGTATCCATCACAAAAATCTGTCATGCTTTTCTGATTGTTTCAATTTTTTTAGGAAATAATCAAAAAACACTACTACTGTCCATTTATATGAACTAGCTCGGACTTCCCAGCAACCAGTCAAAGAAAACACTTCTTCACCATCCAGTTATAGTAGATAGGGGGAGTTTCTATGGATGTTGTCAAATAGACATCCAGAAAGCATTTATATGATCACATTCCGCAAAAGAGGTTATTAGCAAAGATGAAAGTGCACGGAATTGGAGATAACCATGTGACATGGTTAGTAATTGGTTGTGAGGTAGGAGACAGAGAGTAGGGATAAAGGAAACATACTCTGAAAAGCAGGATGTAACAGATGGTTTTCCCCAGGGATCTGTATTGGGGATTTTCACCATATATTAAAACCTTAGGTGAAGGAGTAGACAGTTGTACATTCAAGTTGTCAGATGACACTAAATTAGTATGCACAGGAAGTTGTGTAGATTTGAGCAGGAAGTAACAAAGGGGCACAAACAGACTAGGTGAGCAGGCTAAACAATGGCAGATGGATTTCAGTGTGAGGGAAGTGTCATGTCATCCACTTTAGATCCAGGAAAGACAAATAGGAATATTTTACTCATGGTGAGAGATTAGGAGCTGTGGGTTTAGTTGCCCATGTACACAAATTACTCAATACTAACATCATGCTCACGATGAAAATACATCAACAAACTGAAAAGTTGTAAAAATTAGAACAATTTAAAAAATTTGGTATATTGACTGTCAACAAAATGGAGGACAAGTCACATGACTCATACCACCTCCTGCACTGTAATCCACATCCATTGTCTTCTAAGACTGAAAACCAGTCAACCCCGTCTGCATGGAAATAAGACAGATAATCACACATGGATGTGAGCTCTACTCAAACAAACTAAGACAAAGGCATCCCCAGATTTCATCTCCAACTAACCTTCGCTACAATGGAGTGTGAACAGTCCTCACATCTTCAAAATGGGGCCATCAAAAGGCCATTGTGCAGCCCAGCAAGAACTGAAACCTAAAGTCACATGGGCAAAACTAACACTTGTAAGTTCACCTTAAAAGGTAATTGTTTTGAGGAACAAAGGGGTCTTGCCAGTACAGAGCGCAGACATCAAGATTACTCGGGTTTCTCCTCAGCCACACAGAAAACATCTAAAACCATCTTGAGCTCCGGCAAGACCGAGAGACAGAAAGAAATCAGTCCAGCCAACACAGCTGAACCCTGCTGGGACAAGTTGGAAGTTAGCTACAGTAGAGATAAGAGAGTGCCTTTGTAAAAACTACTCTTCTACCTGTGGGAACTGAACTAAGCCATCAGCACAGTCTTCAACCCAAAGTGGACTGCCAGAAGGCTGCAACGACCCAGCAATTACAAGATAACCAGCAACCAGGCCTGCAACTGTAAAATCCACCTTCTAAGAGGATCCCATAGGTTTTCCTGAGACAACAGCCTTTTATACCTTGAACTCTGACTCTTTACCTTCTATCTTTCTTCTCTTGAGAGTGCATGCGAGAGTGAATGTGTGCGTGAGTGGTGTTGCAAACATTTCAGGGAACGAATATTGTTTAATAAATAATAATAATTAACAAGCACTAGGGAAATGGTCCAGAGCAAATTGTAGGAGCTGCGGGCTGACAAGTCCTCGGGTCCTGATGGACATCATCCTAGGGTCTTAAAAGAAGTGGCTAGAGAGATAGTTGATGCGTTGGTTTTGATTTGCCAAAATTCCCTAGATTTGGGGAAGGTTCCATTAGATTGGAAAATAGCCAAAGTAATTCCTTTATTCAAAATGGGAGGGAGGCAGAAAGCAGGAAGCTACAGGCCAGTTGACTTAACATCTGTCAGAGGGAAAATGTTAGAAGCTATTATTAAAGACATTCTATAGCAGGACACTTAGAAAAATTCAAGGTGATCAGGCAGAGTCAACACTTTTTTGAAAGGGAAACCATGTTTAACCAATTTATTGGAGTTCTTTGAAGAAGTACTATGTGCTGTGGATAAAGGGGAGCCGGTGGATGTACAGTACTTAGATTTCCAGAAGGAATTTGATAAGGTGCCTCATCAAAGGTTATTGCGGAAAATAGAAGCTCGTGTTGTTGGGGGTAACAATTTGGCATGGATATAAGATTGGCTCACTAACGGGAAACAGAGAGCAGGCATAATTGGGTCATGTTCTGGTTGTCAAGATGTAAGGAGTGGTGTGCCTCAGAGATCAGTGCTGGGGCCTCAACTTTTTACAATTTATATTAATTAACTAACTGAAGGAGGTGGCTCCACAAATATCCCCATCCTCAATGATGGGGGGGCCCAGCACATCAGTGCGAAAGATAAGGCTGAGGCATTTGCAACAATCTTCAGCCAGAAGTGTGGCGTTGATGATCCATCTCGGCCTCCTCCTGAAGTCCCCAGCATCACAAATGCCAGACTTCAGCCAATTCGATTCACTCCACGTGATATCAAGAAACGACTGAAGGCACTGGATACTGCAAAGACTATGGGCCATGACAATATTCCGGCAATAGTACTGAAGACCTGTGCTCCAGAACTTGCCACGCCCCTAGCCAAGCTGTTCCAGTACAGCTACAACACTGGCATCTACCCTGCAACGTGGAAAATTGCTCATGTATGTCCTGTACACAAAAAGCTGGACAAGTCCAACCTGGCCAATTACCGCCCCATCAGCCTACTCTCAATCATCAGTAAAGTGATGGAAGGTGTCATCGACAGTGCCATCAAGCGGCACTTGCTTAGCAATAACCTGCTCAGTGACGCTCAGTTTGGGTTCCGCCAGGGCCACTCAGCTCCTGACCTTATTACAGCCTTGGTTCAAACGTGGACAAAAGAGCTGAACTCGTGAGGTGAGAGTGACTGCCCTTGACATCAAGGCAGCATTTGACCGAGTATGGTATCAAGGAGCCCAATGCCTGTCCACCATCTACAAGGCACAAGTCAGGAGTGTGATGGAATACTCTCCACTTGCCTGGATGGGTGCAGCTCCAACAATACTCAAGAAGCTCGACACCATCCAGGACAAAGCATCCCGCTTGATTGGCACCCCATCTACAACATTCACTCCCTCCACCACCGACGCACAGTGGCAGCAGTGTGTACCATCAACAAGATGCACTGCAGCAAAGCACCAAAGCTCCTTAGACAGCACCTTCCAAACCCACGACCTCTACCAACTAGAAGGACAAGGTCAGCAAATGCATGGGAACACCACCAACTGCAAGTTCCCCTCCAAGTCACACACCATCCTGACTTGGAACTATATCGCCGTTCCTTCACTGTCGCTGGATCAAAATCCTGGAGCTCCCTTCCTGTGGGTGTACCTACCCCACATGGACTGCAGCGGTTCAAGAAGGCAGCTCACCACCACCTTCTCAAGGGCAATTAGGGATGGGCAATAAATGCTGGCCTGGCCAGCGTCGCCCACATCCCATGAATGAATTTTAAAAAATGACTTGGATGAAGGGACTAAAGGTATGTTAAATTTACTGATGACACAAAGATTGGTAGGGAAGTAACTTTTGAAGAGGACATAAGGAGGCTACAAAGGGATATAGATAGGTTAAGTGAGTGGGCAAAGATCTGGCAAATGAAATATAATGTGGGAAAATGTGAAATTGTCCATTTTGGCAGGAAGAATAAAAAAGAAGCATATTATCTACATGGTGAGAGATTGCAGAGCTCTGAGATGCAGAGGGATCTGGGTGTCCTAGTGCATGAATTGCAAAAGGTTAGTATGCAGGTTCAGCAAGTAATTAGGAAAGCTAATAGAATGTTATCACTTATTGCAAGGAGAATTAAATACAAAAGTAAGGAGGTTATGCTTCAGCTATATAGGGCATTGGTAAGACCACATCTGGAGTACTGTGTACAGTATTGGTCTCCTTATTTAAGGAAGGATTTAAATGCATTGGAAGCAGTTCAGAGAAGGTTTACTTGTCTATTACCTGGAATGGGCAGATTGTCTAATGAGGAAAGATTGGACAGGTTAGGCTTGTATCCGCTGGAGTTTAGAACATTGGAACATTTGAGCAGCAGTAGGCTATTCAGCCCATCAAGCCTGCCCGCCATTCAATATGATCATGGCTGATCATCCACCTCAGTGCCTTTTTCCTACACTATCCTCATATCCCCTCGAAGGGTAACGGGTGACTTGACTGAAACAAATCAGATTCTGAGGTGTCTTGACAGGGTGGATGTGGAAAGGATGTTTCCTTTTGTGGGAGAATTTAGAACTAGGGGGTCACTGTTTAAAAATAAGGGGTCACCCATTTAAGACAGAGAAGAAAAGAAAATTTTTCTCTGAGGGTCGTGAGTCTTTGAGTCTCCTCCTCAAAAGGCAGTGGAAGCAGAGTCTTTGAATATTTTTAAGGCAGAGGTAGATAGATTCTTGATAAGCAAAGGGGTGAAAGGTTATTGGGGGATTGTGGAGTTGAGGTTACAATTAGGCGGGAATGTGGAGTTGAGGCTATAATCAGATCAGCCATGATCTTATTGAATGGTGGAGCAGGCTCGAGGGGCCGGGTGGCCTCCTCCTGCTCCTAGTTTGTATGTCTGTGTGTTCTTTCTTAAACCTACAAGAAAACCTGTCACTGTCTGTTTATTTGGCAAGTAAAACACTAGTCACACAAAAACACAAATCACCTATCCATAAAACTAGTGAACGAGTACAGAAAATAAAAAGGCTCATGGAGTCTTGTCCTTTATCTCAAGGGGTTTGGAATACAAAAGGGAGAGAGTGATGCATCAGTTGTACAAAGCTTTGGTCAGACCCCATCTAGAGACTGTGATCAGTTTTAAGCATCAAACCTCAGGAAAGATATATTGGGCTGAATTTTCCCGATTCCCGGGGTGGCGGGTTTGGAGGTGGGGGCACGGCCATAAAAATGAGAGGAGCCGCATCGGGACGGCTCCCCGATACATTCCCGCCACCAGCGAACCTTCCCAGGAGAGGGCTGGGAAGTAGATCGGCTGCCTGCTCCATGGAGGCGGGTAGCCAATTAACATTGGCCCCAATTAGGGGAGATTTTGCCGGTGGTGGAGTGGCACCCGCTGTGTGCAGAGGCCACCAGCTCAATGGAGGCAGCCTCTCTGCAGCAGCTCGGGGCCATCGGAGCCGTAGGCTCCATGCCGCAAAGAGGGGGTTGCATTAATGAAAGGCTGCGATCATGGCCAAGACTGATCTAGCAGAGGGGTTTCCCCTCTAACCCGATTCACCTATCAGTCTAGATACCAGTTATTTTATGATTGATGTGTAGGCCAGTGAGGATACCTCCATGTTAAGGTGCCCTCATGGTCCCCAACCTGCCTCAGCAGCACCCACTTCTCTTGGTGGGGCTGCTGAGACTCTCGAGCTGCCAGCCCTCTGACTGGGTTGGCAGCATTGGGAGCCCACCCGTCATCCATAATAGGATGGTGAACTTGGAAAGCTTGCTCCACCAGTCTCGCTGCTGGCAAGTGTGGGTTCAGGACCTCCATTTGGTCCCGACGTCAGTCTCCCGATGCCTGCAGCAAAATTCAGCCCTTTGGCTTTGGAGGGAGTGCAGAACAGATTCACTAGAATTTTCCAGGGTTTAAAAGATTAAGTTGTGAGGTTGCATGAACTTGGTTTGTATTGCCTTGAGTTTAGAAGATAGATGGGTAATCTCACCTCGGTGTTTAAAATGATAAAGGGATTTGATGAGTAAATACAGAGAAATTATTTCCTCTGGTGGGAGATCGAGATAAAGGGGCATCATCTTAAAATTGGAGAAAGGCTATTTAAAAGTGAAATCTGGAAGCACTTTTTTGCACAAAGGGTATTGAAACTCTGCAACTCTCTCAAAAGATTCTGTGGATCTTGGGTTAAATTAGCACTTTCAAGTTTGAGATTGATAAATATGTAAGGGTTTCAAGATATATGGAGCAAATGTGGTTAAATAGAGTTGAGGAACAGATCAATTATGATGGTGGAACAAACTAGAGGGGCTGAATGGCCTACTCTTGTTCCTATCGGGCAATCTTAATGTGGAGGAACCTGTAGGTTTGGCTGTGGTTGAGGGTTTGAAACTGGCAAAAGTGCGAGCATGTTGGGAAGTTGGCTCCAACCCGCCGCCTTCCGGGTTTAACTCGAACACATTAGACTGCTTGTGTGCAACCCCACTGGGGGTTGCGGGTTGCTCACTTAGAGGTGGATTTCAACATGCTTTCAAATTTAACAGTACATCCACGGGTTTCCCTAGCTTCCTGAAAGTCGCTAGTGAAAACAAGGCAAGAACACAGTGGCAATTGAGGGAGCTGAATCAAACTCTGGGAAATATTGCAATAAATACTCATTATTCACAGCTGCTTTCTTACTTGCTTGTGGGATAGGGTTTGTTCACAGTACTTTTACTGAGAGGTTACTTTCTACACTTAAGAGGTTTACTCAGTTACATCAGGAAATATGGCGCTATTGCTCCCTTATATTAGTCCTCATCCTCCTTCCCCACCAACCCCACTCCAAATGCAGCAGGGAGGAGCATCCTCTGGCTCCACATACATTTAAAAAAAAATTTAATTTACCTTTTTGATAGTGGACGTTTCTGAGGCCAAGTAAATCCCAACACTGTTCCATTGAGGGAAGTCCAATTTTTCAGAAGGCAATCTAAAACAGGTGTTAGGCTCCTAATCAACGTACCCTCTAATTTTTTTTTGCAGTATGCGGCCGATTTTTGAAAGTGTGTGGGCCCTTTAAAAATTTTTTGCGCAACCACGTATGAGCGCATGATAACTTAAAGGGCCGATTTGTGTGCGGCTTACATGGGAACTTTCGATTTGTCACATGGCCATGCAGCCACGCAGCTTAAAGGGAACATTGCTCCTCATTAGGATATGCGAGGGACCCAATGCCTGTTTCAGCACATCTGAAATCACTATTTTTTTAACAGACCATTGAGGAGCCTATAATAATTAAATTATGTGTTGTTTTATAATACAGACTATCACTTGGCAAATAGGCAGTACCTATATCAAAATCAATTAACCCTCAATGAGGATGGGGTCACTAACTACCTCTACCGAGCATCCAGCTCATTGATATGTGCCATGAAAACTGCCACCTCCAAAAACAGAGCAAGACAGAAATATTGCACAGTATACATAAATATTTTTAAAAATCCAATCTTGGGAATGATTTCCAGCAGTAATCCCATTTTGGGGGTTTAGATAATTATAAACTGTTCCTGTGCTTTTGGACATCATTTTACCCAGCGTTTAGATTACTTGAACGGAATTTCATCCAGGCAACGGGGGTCTCGACCTCTGGCAAAAGCGCCACCGAGAACCCCATATCACCCCTTCTGTGGGAGACTCGCTGAATCAAGTGCCAATTAGGCATTTAACTGGACAGCGGGGGGCCTTGTATGGGATCAAGGACCCTGGAGACGGAAGTCCCGCTCTCTGAGAGCTGGTGGCCAATCAGGGGACAGCAGCTCTTTGACTGAGCAGCGCCACCGCAGAGGTAGTGGCTGCTGCCGGTGGAGCACCCACCTGATGCCCAGGAGCGACGCTGGACCCAGGCCACGGGTAGGTCAGTGCCGGAGGGGTCTCGCGGGGTGGGGGTCACGGGGGAGGGGAGGCTGGCAACAAGGGCAGGGGGGTGGCACTCAGAGGCCACCCCCTTCTTGATGCCATGTTCCCTCGTTCAGGCACTAAGTGCCTTTTAACAAGAGGCCCCCCCGGAGCCAGCAAGCAGCCCGCATGGTTTTTCCTGCTTTGCTTCCCGTGCGGCGACATGCCCACCCATTGCTCATTTAATTGCAGCAGCAATGGGATGAAGCCTTCAATTGGGCATTCATTACCCATATAAGGGCCTCAGTTGGTGGTGGGGCGGGATGACCGATGTCCGGCCTTCCCGTTCCGGACTGAATTTCGACGGAGACGGGAAGGTGACAGGGTTTCTCCCCCCCCCGCCAAAATCCCACCTGATTATATGCTCTCCCCACCTTGTGTCATTCCTGGGTATTGTGGTATCACTTTAAGGGGCATATCTAAAACAGCTGTCCATCACCAGACAAGATATGATGTACAGACCCATGTGATCTCTAGGCAGTTGTTGGAAGCAGCTACAGAGATGAGATGTGTTACCCTATTCTCCTAGTATTGCTGTATATAAGTATATATAGGAACCCACCTTTTAGATTCAACAGTCTTGTCTGTGTGATTGGTATGTTTGTGTCAAGAAAGAGAATCACAACACTGGGTTGCCATTATTTTCTATCCACATGTGTAAACTGAAAAATTAGTGGAGGCTCTTTCTGGTGCTCCATATCCCCATGCTACATTGGACTGAAAGCATTGCCCACATAATATAGGAGTATTGTAAAATGCTCGTGTACAGTGTCAGCTAGAGCACTATCAAAACGTAGGGCCAAATCTTCAAAGAACTTGCAGCTTCATAGATCTATTAGTAGAGCTGCTTGCTTCTTATGTGATTATGAGGAATTTTCAAATGTTGAGGTCTCTGGATGTACCGGGCTGATCTTGATTGACTCAATATCTGCCTGCTGCCTCCTAAGAAAATTCAGCCAAAGAATTGGATCTTGCTACATGGAAAGTGATAGAATATGAATCTGCTTCCCTCCAATTTGTGATGCTGTGCATCTTTTACTTTGCTCGAGCAGTGTTTTTTGTTTCTCTAAGTTTGGTTGGCAGCAGTCTGATATTAAAGGTCTAAATGAGAGCTTTTGGTTTAAATTGGAATTCTATTGCATATCTGCTGCATTAAAGGAAATGTATTTCAGGGTCTACATTCTGACAAGAGCTTGATCATTTGGTCATTGGCAACTGTAACAATGAGTGACCACAATGATTTTGGAACTGATCTTAAATCTTTTGTTCCATGTAACAGAATAACCTTTTTATTGTACTGTATGTACATGTTTCAAGATGGCTCCTGGGCTGGAAGCTCCCGAGGAAGCTCCCTTGTTGTTCAACTCTATCCATGGCCATCTGCTCCCATCCCTAACGTTTTCTCCCCCAATCTGCCCTCTTAAACTGTTTAAATTCCCCTGGCTCTTTAAATCAGTTCATTTTAGCCCTATCTAAAAGTTAACAGTTAGTTTAGTGTATGTTACCTGGGCCCACTGCCCTCCCCCAGCCACACCTGCTCTTTGTTTTCTCAATGAAATTGATCCGGATGAAACTGACGAGAACAGCTGCCGATACTTTAATCTCCGATCCTGCTGTCTTCACAGTCCAGAGTGTCTGCAGCCACGGCATGCGGTAAGTCCATTGAGGTGAAGAAGGAGCTGCGGGACCCGAGAGAAGTCCTGTGAAAAGGTGCCCCGAACACCCAAAACATCCACGAACGGACCCCCCGGCCGCAACTTCAAAGCGCCCGCGGGAGATGGCTCGGAGAGCATCTGCAGCGCACTGTCGGCAATGCTGCATGCCTTTATTTAAACCACTGCAAAAAAAAAACCCTTAACAAATGTAATCACCTCTAAGTCTGCCAAATGATGCTTCACCTCCCGAAGGACGTGGATGAGCTTTCCGGACGTCGATGGTGGGCACTGAGGAAATGGCTTATTACCTGCACCAGATTCCACCCCCCCTCCCCCCCCCTTTACCCCCCTTCCACCCCCCCCCCACCCCCGTCCCCTTCCCTGCTCCACCCTCTCAGCTCACCCCCTCACAACCCCGTCCCAGCCCGCCCCCCCTCGCACCATCTTCACCCCGCACCCCCTTCCCCTGCACCCCACCCCCTCCCTCTACCCCTCCCCCTTGCATCCCCTCCTCCCACCGGCACCATCCTACACCTGTGTAGGGGCCCCAACAACCCCACTGCCTTGTGGGCGTCTCGGGAGAGACCAAGGCTAAGGGAGTAAACCCTAACAGAAAATCCGGAGCGGAACCCCGTAGGCGGTCATGTGTCACCTTTGGCATGTTTCCGGCAGTTCCTGCAGCCATACTGGTGCCAAACGTCGTGTCCTGCACTCCTTTGGACCCCACCAGAAAGGCCGAGAGGGGGGTTTTGACGACTGGGCAACTCTCAACCTCCATAAATTTGCCCAGGCATGCGCCATGGAGAGGTCACTCCATAGTTGCCTCACAGTGACTGAAACAACACGGAAGGCAGCAGTTACGGGTTATAAGTCCAGATAAATTGGCGTAGAAACTGGGCGCCACGGGTTGCCTTTGTCGGTGGGAGAGGTCATTGCACCTCACTGGACAGCTACCGCCCGCCTCAAACCGGGCAGCCCCCGGTCAATAAGGTTCTGTCCCGCCACAGTCTGCCTGCTTCAATGGGTGCTTGGAGCTCAGGGTCATTGCCCGAAAGGTGGACTGATACACCGCACCAAACAACATGAAAAAAGGAAAGAAGGTACCAGCCCTTCGCTTTGCAAGCTGGAACGTCAGAACTATGTGTCCTGGCCTGTCGGAAGACCTTACACAAATCAACGATTCTCGGAAGACCGCCATCATTAACAACGAGCTCAATAGACTCAATGTAGACATTGCAGCACTTCAGGAGACTCGCCTCCCCGCGAGTGGCTCTCTAGCAGAGCAAGACTACACCTTCTTCTGGCAGGGCAGGGATCCTGTAGAACCAAGACAGCATGGAGTGGGCTTCGCCATCAGAAACTCCTTGCTCAGCATGATAGAGCCTCCCTCAAATGGCTCGGAACGCATACTGTCCATCCGACTGCTCACCACCTCTGGTCCAGTACACCTACTCAGCATCTATGCTCCAACACTCTGTTCCGCACCTGAAGCTAAAGACCAGTTCTATGAACAACTCCATAACATCATTAGCAGCATCCCCAACACCGAACACCTATTCCTGCTGGGGGACTTTAATGCCAGGGTTGGGGCCGACCATGACTCATGGCCCTCCTGCCTTGGGCGCTATGGCGTTGGAAGGATGAATGAGAACGGGCAGAGACTGCTTGAGTTGTGTACCTATCATAACCTCTGCATCACCAACTCGTTCTTTCACACTAAACCCTGTCACCAGGTTTCATGGAGGCACCCAAGATCACGTCGTTGGCACCAGCTAGACCTCATTGTCACAAGGCGAGCCGCCTTAAACAGTGTTCAAATCACACGCAGCTTCCACAGTGCGGACTGCGACACCGACCACTCCCTGGTGTGCAGCAAGGTTAGACTCAGACCAAAGAAGTTGCATCATTCCAAGCAGAAGGGCCACCCGCGCATCAACACGAGCAGAATTTCTCACCCACAGCTGTTACAAAAATTTCTAAATTCACTTGTAACAGCCCTTCAAAACACTCCCACAGGGGATGCTGAGACCAAGTGGGCCCACATCAGAGACGCCATCTATGAGTCAGCTTTGACCACCTACGGCAAAAGTGCGAAGAGAAATGCAGACTGGTTTCAATCTCATAATGAAGAGCTGGAACCTGTCATAGCCGCTAAGCGCATTGCACTTTTGAACTACAAGAAAGCCCCCAGCGATTTAACATCCGCAGCACTTAAAGCAGCCAGAAGTACTGCACAAAGAACAGCTAGGCGTTGCGCAAACGACTACTGGCAACACCTATGCAGTCATATTCAGCTGGCCTCAGACACCGGAAACATCAGAGGAATGTATGATGGCATGAAGAGAGCTCTTGGGCCAACCATCAAGAAGATCACCCCCCTCAAATCTAAATCGGGGGACATAATCACTGACCAACGCAAACAGATGGACCGCTGGGTTGAGCACTACCTAGAACTGTACTCCAGGGAGAATGCTGTCACTGAGACTGCCCTCAATGCAGCCCAGCCTCTACCAGTCATGGATGAGCTGGACATACAGCCAACCAAATCGGAACTCAGTGATGCCATTGATTCCCTAGCCAGCGGAAAAGCCCCTGGGAAGGACAGCATTACCCCTGAAATAATCAAGAGTGCCAAGCCTGCTATACTCTCAGCACTACATGAACTGCTATGCCTGTGCTGGGACGAGGGAGCAGTACCCCAGGACATGCGCGATGCCAACATCATCACCCTCTATAAAAACAAAGGTGACCGCGGTGACTGCAACAACTACCGTGGAATCTCCCTGCTCAGCATAGTGGGGAAAGTCGTTGCTCGAGTCGCTCTGAACAGGCTCCAGAAGCTGGCCGAGCGCGTCTACCCTGAGGCACAGTGTGGCTTTCGTGCAGAGAGATCGACTATTGACATGCTGTTCTCCCTTCGTCAGATACAGGAGAAATGCCGTGAACAACAGATGCCCCTCTACATTGCTTTCATTGATCTCACCAAAGCCTTTGACCTCGTCAGCAGACGTGGTCTCTTCAGACTACTAGAAAAGATCGGATGTCCACCAAAGCTACTAAGTATCATCACCTCATTCCATGACAATATGAAAGGCACAATTCAACATGGTGGCTCCTCATCAGAGCCCTTTCCTATCCTGAGTGGTGTGAAACAGGGCTGTGTTCTCGCACCCACACTTTTTGGGATTTTCTTCTCCCTGCTGCTTTCACATGCGTTCAAATCCTCTGAAGAAGGAATTTTCCTCCACACAAGATCAGGGGGCAGGTTGTTCAACCTTGCCCGTCTAAGAGCGAAGTCCAAAGTACGGAAAGTCCTCATCAGAGAACTCCTCTTTGCTGACGATGCTGCTTTAACATCTCACACTGAAGAATGCCTGCAGAGTCTCATCGACAGGTTTGCGTCTGCCTGCAATGAATTTGGCCTAACCATCAGCCTCAAGAAAACGAACATCATGGGGCAGGATGTCAGAAATGCTCCATCCATCAATATTGGCGACCACGCTCTGGAAGTGGTTCAAGAGTTCACCTACCTAGGCTCAACTATCACCAGTAACCTGTCTCTAGATGCAGAAATCAACAAGCGCATGGGTAAGGCTTCCACTGCTATGTTCAGACTGGCCAAGAGAGTGTGGGAAAATGGCGCACTGACACGGAACACAAAAGTCCGAGTGTATCAGGCCTGTGTCCTCAGTACCTTGCTCTACGGCAGCGAGGCCTGGACAACGTATGCCAGCCAAGAGCGACGTCTCAATTCATTCCATCTTCGCTGCCTTCGGAGAATACTTGGCATCAGGTGGCAGGACTATATCTCCAACACAGAAGTCCTTGAAGCGGCCAACATCCCCAGCTTATACACACTACTGAGTCAGCGGCGCTTGAGATGGCTTGGCCATGTGAGCCGCATGGAAGATGGCAGGATCCCCAAAGACACATTGTACAGCGAGCTCGCCACTGGTATCAGACCCACCGGCCGTCCATGTCTCCGTTATAAAGACGTCTGCAAACGCGACATGAAATCGTGTGACATTGATCACAAGTCGTGGGAGTCAGTTGCCAGCATTCGCCAGAGCTGGCGGGCAGCCATAAAGACAGGGCTAAATTGTGGCGAGTCGAAGAGACTTAGTAGTTGGCAGGAAAAAAGACAGAGGCGCAAGGGGAGAGCCAACTGTGCAACAGCCCCAACAAACAAATTTCTCTGCAGCACCTGTGGAAGAGCCTGTCACTCCAGAATTGGCCTTTATAGCCACTCCAGGCGCTGCTTCACAAACCACTGACCACCTCCAGGCGCGTATCCATTGTCTCTCGAGATAAGGAGGCCCAAAAGAAGTTTTTTGTTTCTCATAATGATGGGAGCCTAACTAAAATATCCTTGGTGATTATTGCAGAATAATTTAGGTTTCTGTAGTTATGGAAATCTTTAAATGCAGTGCATCAGAATGCATTGTTTCCACTGAGTTATCTGACACAGGTTTGTGTGTAGGATTCCACCACACAGTAACTTCTTGACTTCAGCTGTCACAGTTGATGGTTACAGAGTGCATTGATGCAGGTCTTTGAAAAGGTTACTTGGTTTCTCTATGAATTGCAATTGCTTGGAAAAACCAGCGATTAGACTTCTTTAAAAAGGAGCTTCCAAAGATGTAAACAGAATAAATGAAATCTTGTGAAACAATTCTGAATTATCTATAAATGATTTTTCCGGATCTCATGCCATATTCCTTATGATACATTTTTCCCTTTATGAAGTTAAGCCTAAGAAATAACTTGTTTTTTCTTTCCTTTCTCAGGATCAGAACTCTCTAGTGGGGCCAGGTCCAGGCCCGAGCCAAACTCCAAATACCTGTCCAAACCCAAACCCTGGCAACAGCTACATTAACAACTCACATCAGGCTGTGTTAAAGCAGCAGTTGATGGAGAAGAAACAGGTCATGCAGAGGCAGATGATAGAGCATCAGAAACAGTTGCTGTTTCGTCAACAAATCCTGGCAGACCCGGTACCGTATTTTTCTGATTACTTTACTAACATGTATTTTATGAATAAAGTTCTTATTTCTTTTTACATTGAAACACAAAGTACAATGTCTAAGCAATTTAGGACCCAACCTCCTATCCATTTTTAAGTTGCTTCCTCCTGCCTCTTGTCCAATTTTGAGCGAGCAACCAAACAGTGTTTCTCCAGCCTGTGCTATTCTCAGATTTGTTTTGCTTTAAGGAACCGCCATTGGTGGCAGATATATGGGCCCTGACTTTTAAGTCTTGGTTGGGGGGAGGTGGGTTTGGGCATTGGTAATGAGATGAATTGAACTATCACGCTGCTCCAGGAATGAGGCCCAGGCAATCTTAACTCCTGATCTCATTTAAATGCAACATGCTGACTTCCGGCTCCTCTTCCTACTGTCTCCACCAGGCAGGAAGCGGCAGAAAATCATGAGGCCCAAAGGTTGCCCGTGGACACAAAGCAGGTGGTTTCGTGAACTGCCCTCAGGCCTCCAGTTACAGCTGAATGTGCAGAGCTGGATTCCCTTTTTAGCAATGTGAGTTACAGGTCTCCAGTCTCATTTAAGAACAGCAGCAACAGAAAAAAAGGTTAATGAGAGAGCGCAGTGCACAGAGGATGTGGATTTTCATTTGAGCACATTTTCCCCCAGGAACACTGTACATAGTGTAAAAGGGAGGTTAAGCTAGTCATTAGATAGTGATGCAGGGTTGCTTGTATTCTATTTTTTCCTCTGCCTCTGGATATGTACCTTATCTTTACTGAAGTCTTCTCACCAGATAATAAAGCTCTCCGGTGAGTTGTTGGCTGCTTTACCAGTTTTAGACATTTCAAGTAGCCAAACAAAGATATTGGGCCTGAAAACCCCTGGGCCCAACATCCTACCATAAGTGCCTGCCTGTGACCTCTGAGCCGGTTACTGAGTGCACACAGCATAGATTGAACTCCCTTTTGCCTGATGTTCAGATCATGTTTCACCTCTTAAGAAATTACTCTCACCATTTCACAGAGTCCACAGGACGGAACAGAAATCTGGAAAAGTGCTGATAAAAAGAATGACTTGCCTTTGTATCGTGCCTTTCACAACCTCAGGCGAGCCCAGTGAAGTTTTATTGTAATGTAGGAAATGGGGCAGCCAATTTGCGCATAGCAAGCTTCCACAAACAGCAATGTGATAATGACCAGATAATTCTTTGTGGTTTTGGTTGAGGGATAAATAATGGACAGAATACCAGGAAAACCGCCCCTGTTCTTCAAAATAGCTCCATGGGATCTTTCACGCCCACGTGGCTAGCACCGCAGCCTCACAGCTCCAGCGACCCAGGTTCAGTTCTGGGCACTGCCTGTGCGGAGTTTGCAAGTTCTCCCTGTGACCGCGTGGATTTCCTCCGGGTGCTCCAGTTTCCTCCCACATGCCAAAGACTTATGGGTTGATAGGTAAATTGGCCATTGTAAAATATTGCCCCTAGTGTAGGTAGGTGGTAGGAGAATTGAGGGAAGGTGGGGATGTGAGAGGGAAGATAGGATTAATGTAGGATTAGTATAAATGGGTGTTTGATGGTCAGCACGGACTCGTTGGGCCTAAGGGCCTGTTTCGGTGCTGTATCTATGTATGACATGAGAGAGCATGCAGGGCCTCAGTTTAAAGTCTCAGCGACAGACTGCACCTCTGACGGTGCAGCATTCCCTCAGTACTGCCCTGGAATGTCAGCCTAGATTGACTGCTCCAGTTTCTTACAATAATACAGAAATGTTAGGGTAGATTTTTCTCTGCCCTCCTCCCAAATAATGCCTGAACTATGGGCACAACACAGAGGAAAAGCAAATGCCAATCCTTTGCCTCAGCTATGTACCTAAATAGTGCAGCTTCTGAACTTCTTCCATGGCTTTTCTGATGTTGTGCATGAGAGCACCACAAGAGGGCACAGCATTTAAAATTACATGCAAATGGCACCAAACATGTCACTTGGGTGTGTACCCAAGTTCCCTCCAGTAATATTGGATGCAAATCAAGGGCAGGGGACTCCCAGGTGCACCAGGTGCCACTGTTTCCTGAGCTGTCTTTTAGGCATTATCTCTTCTGAAGTGACTGGATGCTATTGACAAGATAGGGTTTTTATCTTTGACTTTTGACATCAAAGATAATTTTTGCTGCCTCACTACTTGTCGTGGAATGCTCCTAGTCTCCTACAAAGCGGGGCAAGTTGTGTCTGGTAATGTGCCACTCCCTTCTGCACCCCCTGTCCATTCTTTAGTAATTTTATTTTGGGACAAAAACTGCAAGCCCCCTCCCCCCGCCCCCCTTGAAGGCCAATGAAGTATTTTGCCTGGCTCTGAGCTCATGAGGCACCAAAAACTGCTTCCTTGTCATATAGGAAGAATCCTCCTTGCTGCCAACCATATAAGTACTTCATCCCACCTTGAATAAAAAGCTCACCCATTACCCCTGAGCTCGCTGACCTACATTCGCTTCCAGTCCACCACCACTTTGATTTTAAAATCCTGATTCCTGCATTCAAAATGATCTGTGTCACCTCTTCCAGCCCTTCAGCCCTCCAAGAGCTTGTATTCCTCCACTGCGGCCTCCTATGCATCACCCATTTCCTTTGTTACACCTTTGGCAGCTCTGTCTTCAGTTGTCTTGGCCCTAAGCTCTGGAATTCCCTTTCTGCCTCTCCATCTTTAAGATGCTGCTTACCTCTTTCCCCTCCTAATATTGTTATGCTCGTGCGAAGGACCTTGTGATGTTTTCCGACACTAAAGGTGCAAGTTGTTATTGTTGAGATCACCCTCCCTCTATTCTCATGCTACCATCCTTGACACCCATACTTTTTTCCCTATTCATTTAATTTAAAACTTTTAGACCAGCACTAGATTGCCAACAGCCTTGGTGGCTAAAGCTCATCACCATCGTGCTTCCCTTTAGCCCCTTTTCCAAGGTGCCTCTACCTATCTGGTGCATCATAGAATCATAGAAAGTTTAAGGCACAGAAAGAGGCCACTTGGCCCATCGTGTCTGTGCCAGCTAAAAAACGATCCACCTATTCTAATCCCATCTTCCAGCATTTGGTCTGTAGCCCTGCAGCTTACGGCACTTGAGGTGCATATCCTGTTGAATGAGTTGAGGGTCTCTGCCTCAACTACTCTTTCAGGCAGTGAGTTCCAGACCATCACCACATTCTGGGTGAAAAGGTTTTCCTCATCTCCCCTCTAATTTTTCTACCAATCACTTTAAATCTATGCCCCTCATCACTGACCTCCCTGCTAAGGTGAATAGACCCTTCACCTCCACTGTATCCACGCCCCTCAAAATTTTGTACATTTCAATCAGATCTGCCCTCAGCCTTCTCTGTTCCAAGGAGAACAACCCCAGCCTATCCGATTTTCCCTCATAGCTGCATTTTTTAGTCCTGGCAACATCCTCATAAATCTCCTCTGTACCCTCTCTAGTGTAATTACATCCTTTCTGTAACTTAAGCACACAGTACTCAAGTTGTGGCCTAACCAATGAGTTATACAGTTCCACCATAATCTCCCTGCTCTTATATTCCATACCTCGGCTAATAAAGGAGAGGATTCCATATGCCTTCTTAACCACCTTATCGACCAGTCCTGCTACCTGCAGGGATCTGTGGACATTCACTCCAAGGTCCCTCACTTCCTCTACACTTCTTGGTATTTTCCCATTAATCGTGCTTTCTTTTGCCTTGTTTGACCTCCCCAAATGCATCACATCACACTTGTCCAAGTTGAATTCCATTTGCCACTTTTCTGCCCATCTGACCAGACCATCAATATCTTCCTGCAGCCAACAGCTATCCTCCTCACTATCTACCACATGGCCAATTTTTGTGTTGTCCACAGACTTCTTGATCATGCCCCCTACATTTACGTCAAATAAGTTAATATACACCAGAAAAAGCAGAGGACCCAGTACTAAGCCCTGCAGAACACCATTGGAAACAGCCCTCCAGTCGCTAAAACAGCCGTCAAAAATTACCCTTTGTTTCCTGCCACTGAGCCAATTTTTGTATCCACCTTGGTCAGTCAATAAGCAAGATTTGAAAACATTCAAGCTGGAATCTTGAGAGAGAGAGGGACCCCCACTTAGGGTCTGCTTATGTCAGAGTCCAGTTGCTTCTCCTCTACTGCAGAGAAAACACCAGCTTAAAACCACAGATGCGGAGCGGTTTGTCACCTGACAGTCACTCAGTCATTCAAACATAGCAGTTAGCAGTATTTCACTTCTTGCTGAGAGAACAGGTAGTTCCTTTAAACGTCCTGTGTCTTGGTTCTTGCTGGGAAATGCAGACATTTTGTCTTCCTCAACACAGTCCTTTGCAATATAGGATACAGTGCAGCAAGCTCGGTAATCATCTTAAGCTGAAAGGATGACTTTGCTGGCAGCTTGTCTTTTTAAAAATGTCTTTTAAAACAAAAATTCAGATCTCCAGTCAGTGAATTAAAAAAAATTATTATTCAACCAAATGCATTGGCATAACAATGTGATAAGGGAGACTAATAAGACAGACAACTGTATTATATGGAAGAGATGCCTTGCTAGCTTACTAGTGGGCATACTTGTGTTGGAGGAGGAAGTTGTGATCAAGGAATTGGAAAATAAAGGAGTGAAACCAACTGATTTCAGGACCTGTACCAAACAATACAGATTGTGGGCTCAGAGTGTTTTGATCTACACAGGACAATGCTATGTTGAAAAGAATAGCCCACCATTGGCCTCCCTTGTCCCATCTAGTGATGTCAAGGAACTTTTTTCTGTCACTGCTGCACTGTGCGTGTACAGCGTTGCTGGAGTTCATTTGTTTCACCTCCTACCACACTCTTTGATCTTGATAACTTTTTGCCCTTGTGGCAGAAAACAGCACAGCCCTCCTTTGGTGTACCACCTGTCGCAGGATGACTTCATAGAAATGGTGTACCCTGACTCTTGCTTTTACTACTGATGCCCTCTGAGATTTCCAGAGAAGTAATAGCACATTGACAGGGCAAGGCATATTAAAAGCAATTTCAGGAACAGAGGCACACAAAGCAAAGGCAACAATAGGTTCTAGCAATTTAAAACATGCAAGAACAGCTAAAATTATATCATCTGCTTCTAGAAACCTCACACACCTACAAAATCCCAGTTTCAAAGAAAGTTTCTATCTTGGGGCTCTTTAATGCAGTTGCTGCCTTTAAGGCTCCTGAAGCATTGAACTTCCCTGTAGGTCTTTGCCCAGTAATGTGCCATTACGTGTCTCCAGTGCACACCTGCTGTGAGGAAGTTCAAGCATTAAGGTCAAGGTCAAAGCAGAGTTAAAGATGCGCTGGGAAAATCCTGGGAGAGGAAAATCGACCCTATTACCTCCATATCTCTCTCCACAGAGCAACTAATATCTGATATTAAGCAAGGCTTCAGTGCACTATGCCAGAATATGGATTCACACATAGTTCACACTTAGGATTCCCCACATAGTGGGCTGTATTTTGTTCTCTTGTCAGAGGTGGGTTCGGTGGTGTGGCGGGGGGAGAATCTCCGCAGAGCCATCCACCATGATACCCGGCGCCGTCCTGCAGTGCGCCAGTTCTGTTGGAGTTCGGAAGGTACTGTGGCGGTACTGACGCCCCGACATGACAGCACCGTAATCCAAATGATTGAAATGCTGCTTTAACTAAATTTGAATCTGATTCACTGCGATCCAACGAAGTTTCCTCAATTTTGTGATTGACGTGCGGCACTCGCATCCCTTCAGTTTTACGACTTTGAAAAGCTGGTGCCACCGAGGCAAGAGTCCTTGGTGCCGCAAAAGGGACGGTAGCCTAACCAGAGTAACAGAGGGGAAGTGGGGTTTACAGCAGCTATTGCCGCTATTCTGAGTGTCTAAGGTGCTTGTGTGTGTGAATGGGGGGGACATCAAGTGACACCATGAGCGACCTCTCCATTGCTACCCTCGCCACGTGATTGGGGGGGATCATACGGCAAGCGCAGCCGTTCACATCGCAAGCGGGACTGCTGCCACTCCCAGCGCCAGGATCATAAAGTTCAGCCCAGTGACTTTCTGATTCCAGTTATGCTACATGGAAATCAGCTGCTTCCCCACACAGTGGTCCAGTCATCCAGGCTGCTGTCCCAAATCTCCTAGCAACTGGCAGCATTGATGAAGTCCTGGAACGCACATGTCCAGCTCATCCTCTCAACAGTGAGGTTGTGTGTCTACTGAGATTCTATGAAGGAGAGGAAAGAGGAAAAAAAAATCATCTTGTTTTCTGAAAAGCTTAATGATTGACTATTGATTTTTTTTTGCAGGAGAAAATGAACACACAGGATCAACTTAGCAGGCATTTGACAAGGCCGCCTCCAGATTATAAAGAGCAGAGGCGAAATCTGGTTGGAATCCCACAGCCAAGTCAATATCCAGGTAATTAAAATAAAGGACAGCAAATTACGCAACTTAGCATTGCACTTTGAAATTTATTTTCTGTACATTGCAATAATAAAGTAGCATAATATAAAGTTATTTTGTGTTAATTATTTTTTCTGCAAAGTACATTATAATAGGTCTTTGTTTAAGACTACAAGTTGCACATAGTGGCTATAGTGTACGTTGTACATCCACATGGAAGACAAAAATGAAGGCCATGGCAGGGTTTTCTTACACTAAAGTATAAACTTCACAATGTCAGGTGGGGGAGCACTTGATACAGAACGTGGCCTTTCCACTTATCCTACCTTTAAATGAAAGGAAAAGTGTAAGATGGAAGTTAGAAATTATCTTTTAAGCCTCTACTTGGGCTGTAAATGGAACTCGCTGCTCTTCTGCTCTCTCCGTGGCAGGAAGAACATGTAATCAGGTGGGATAAACATAGGAAGGGAGGAAATATTAACAGGATTAGCATTCTTGTAAGTGGATAAATCACCAGGGCCGGATGATAAAAGAAGCCAGGGAGGAAATAGCAGAAGGTCTGATCATTATTTTCCAATCCTCTCTGGATACAGTTGTGGTGTCGGAGGATTGGAGATCTGCTAAAGTTGTACCTTTGTTTAGAAAGGGAGCGAGGGACAGACTGAATAATTACAGGATAGTCAGTCTAACCTCAGTAGTGGGCAAATTATTGGAATCAATTCTGAGAAACAGGATAAACTGTCACTTAGAAAGGCACAGATTAATCAAGGATAGTCAGCCTGGATTTGTTAAAAGGAAGGTCATGTCTGACTAACTTGATTGAATTTTTTGAGGAAGGAACAAGGAGGACAGATGAGGGTAGTGCAGTTGGTGTGGTCTACATGGATTTTAGCAAGGCTTTTGACAAGGTCCCACATGGAAAACTGGTTAAAAAAAATAAAAGCCCATGAGCTCCAGGGGAATGTAGCAAGATGGATACAAAATTGGCTCAGTGGCAGGAAACAAAGGGGCAGCGCAGTGGTTAGCACCGCAGCCTCACAGCTCCAGCGACCCGGGTTCGATTCTGGGTACTGCCTGTGCGGAGTTTGCAAGTTCTCCCTGTGACCGCGTGGGATTTCGCCGGGTGTTCCGGTTTCCTCCCACAGCCAAAGACTTTTTTTTTAGAGATACAGCACTGAAACAGGCCCTACGGCCCACCGAGTCTGTGCCGACCAACAACCATCCATCCATACTAACCCTACAGTAATCTTATATGCCCTACCACCTACCTACACTAGGGGCAATTTATAACAGCCAATTTACCTATCACCTGCAAGTCTTCGGCAGTGGGAGGAAACCGGAGCACCCGGAGGAAACCCACACAGACACAGGGAGAACTTGCAAACTCCACACAGACAGTACCCAGAATTGAACCCGGGTCCCTGGAGCTGTGAGGCTGCGGTGCTAACCACTGCGCCACTGTGCTGCCCTAACTTGCAGGTTGATAGGTAAATTGGCCATTATAAATTTCCCCTAGTATAGGTAGGTGGTAGGAGAATTGGGGATGTGGTAGGAATATGGGATTAATGTAGGATTAGTATAAATGGGTGGTTGATGGTCGGCACAGACTTGGTGGGCCGAAGGGCCTGTTTCAGTGCTGTATCTCGAAATAAAAATAAAAAGGGTAATTGTTGATGGGTGTTTTTGCGACTGGAAGGCTGTTTCCAGTGGTGCTCCACAGGGCTCAGTACTAGGTCCCCTGCTTTTTGTGGTATATATTAACAATTTGGATGTAAATGTGGGGGGCATGATCAAGAAGTTTGCAGATGACACAAAAATTGGCCATGTGGTTGATAGTGAGGAGGATAGCTGTAGACTGCAGGAAGATATCAATGGACTGGTCAGGTGGGCAGAAAAGTGGCAAATGGAATTTAACCCAGAGAAGTGTAAGGCGAGGCATTTGGGGAGATCAAACAAGACGAATGAATACACAATACTGAGAAGTTTAGAGGAAGTGAGGGACTTTGGAGCGTATGTCCACAGTTCCCTGAAGGCAGGACAGGTCGATAAGGTGGTTAAGAAGACATATGGAATCCTTTCCTTTATTAGCCGAGGCATAGAATATAAGAGTAGGGATGTTATGGTGAAAATGTATGACTCATTGGTTAGGCCACAACTTGAGTACTGTGTGCAGTTCTGATTACCTCATTACAGAAAGGATGTAATTGCGCTAGAGAGGATACAGAGGAGATTTACGATGATATTCTCAGGAGTGGAAAATTGTAGCTATGAGAAAAGATTGGATAGGCTGGGGTTGTTCTCCTTGGAACAGAGGAGGCTGAGAGGGGATTTGATTGAGATATACAAAATTTGAGGGGCCTAGATAGAGTAGATGGTAAGGGCCTATTTACCTTAGCAGAGGGGTCAGTGACTAGGGGGCATAGATTTAAAGTGATTGGTAGAAGGATTAGAGAGGAGATGAAAAACTTTTTCACCCAGATTGTTGTGGGAGTCTGGAACTACCTGAAAGGGTAGTAGAGGCAGAAAACCTCATCTTATTTAAAAGGATGAGCACCTGAAGAGCTGTAATCTGCACGGCTATGGACCAAATGCTGGAAAGTGGGATTAGGCTGGATGGCTCTTTTCTTTTCAGCCAGCGCAGAGGCGATGGTCCAAATGGCCTATTTCTGCACCATAAACTTTCAGTGATTCTATGGTGGCAGGTGGAGGTGTGGGGGGGGGGGATCCCCCACCACCTTTTTGCCTCTGCTGAAATTGTCTGGGGCAGGAAGGCCTGTGAGTGGTCATGCTGCCCCGCTGCCAATTGAGGCCCTTAATTGGGCAATTAATGCTCATTTAAGGGCCTCATGCCTCTGCTGAAGCAATTAGCCCTGCAGCGGGAAGCCTGTCGCCAAACGGGGAGCATGGCAAGAAAAACCGTGCAACTTGCTTGCCGGCTCTGGGTTTGTGGGGGAGGTCCCTAGTTAAAAGGCACTTGGTGCCTGAACAAGGGACCCGGCATCGGGAAGTGGGGGGCCTGCTGATAGATAACCCCTGCCCTTGCTGCCGACCCCACTACACCCACCTTCCCCCTGACCCTCACCCTGAAAGACCCGTCCCACCCTGACCTATCTGTGGCCTGGGTCCAGTACCACTCCTAGACCTCAGGTGGGTGCTCCACCAGCAGCAGTCACTGCCTCTGCAGTGACGCTGCTCAGTTAAAGAACTGGCAGTAGTCAGAGGGCAGGACTTCTGTCTCTGGGGTCCTTGATCCATAGAAGGCCCACCGCTGTCCAGTTAAGTGCTTAATTGGCATTGATTCAGCGGACCTCCCACAGAAAGGGTGACGTGGGGTTCTTGCCAGCCCTTTTTCCAGATGTCAAGACCCCAGTCGCCTGGATAAAATCCTGGCCTCTGTGTGGTCTGTAGTCGGCAGGAAGTAAGAGAAAATTATGTATCCCAGAGGCTGTCCTCCAACACAAATTCGGTGACAGGATCGGATTCCAGAGTCAATTTGTTGGAGTCTTGCTTTAGGGAAGGGTGGAATCTGGTCAGGATGGGCCTAAGCTTGCTTGCTGCTCCTGCGACAATGGAAAGCAAAATCTTTCCTTTTTTAGCCTCTCCTGCTGCTGATCCTACCAACTTGATTCAAACCTGAGCTAAAATTGCAGTCCTGTCCCAATGACCTAATTGGCATACGTAGTTTTGGTGGGTCACCTTGCTGTCTGCTCAGGAGAACAGGTTAAAAGCCTGAATGGTGAGATCCTGGCAGCTTTCTGGCTGGTAAATAATCTGAGTGTTTTTAACTGCCCACCCACCTGGTTTCTGTGAGCTTCTGGATGGAGGAGGAGGCATCGCGGTTAGACGTCTGTACTGGTAGAAAATGGGAAGAGAAAAGAGATACACTTCAAAATAAATACAATAACAAAAAAGGTCGAGACTTCAAATAACACTTGTATACAGGGCAAATTCTTACCATCCTTTACAAATGTCATCTAATTGATTGCCAGTACACTGTGGTTCTGTTGTCATTTTCTACAGGCCAGATTTGTTCTCCACAGCTGGAATAATTGTGCCACCTGATGCCTTCTCAGAATTAAAGGCTGTGGGCACAATGCCAACTGGTGTCGTTAGTAAGAATTGATTGATGACCAGCAGTGTAGCAAATGCTGCTTTTATTGCAGAAAAATTGCTTGTTTTCTTTTGAATTGTAATTCCTAATATCCAGAAATTGATGTTTGTTTAATTGAGTTAGAGATTTCAAGGTAATTTGTCCCAGAAATAGTAAACTAAAATTTCAAAGTGCTGGAACATCTTTCTCTCAGACCTTTACCCCCCGATTTTAAGTCAGGGTGAATCGGGCAGGTTAGGGCAGAGCAAGGCAGGTTTAAAATCTGTCTTCAGTAAATTAGCTGCATCTTCAGCCAACAAATATATTGGATGTGATAAAACTACCAGAATTGTTGCACTTCTGTTGTATAGGAATTTAAAGTGGAAGTATAGTCGCTGTGTTTGTGGAATAGTCTGCATGTACAATACTTTAAATTTTGCATTCAAATTGATTTAGTTTAGAGTCCATCAGCCTGAAGGTATTTGATACAGTGAACATTTTCTTAACATCAAGTGGAAGTTTTTTACTTGAGGAGATAATGATCAGGGAGCTATGGAGTTAGGATATAATAGAGGTGAAAGTCAACTTTGGCAGGGGCACAGAATAGGCAGTAGTGGATAGGCTGCCAGTAATACATTCATCCAGTTTTCCTTTCTATTGTATAGGCAGCTGATCTGCTGCCACCTGTTCTGCACTCACGCCAAATTTGAATTTCACCCCAATTAGTTTCACTGCTGATAGAAGGTTTGCGAGATCATAATGAACAAACAGATAGGTAGGGTTGATATCTAACAAAAACAGACAAGCTTATTGTGCTACTGCCTTTTCCTGCTCCTTGGTTGATTTTTTTCTCCTCTAAAGACCATGGTAATGCCCTATAGCCACCCAACCCAATATCTGCTAATTCGTGCAGACTAAGAATTAAACTGAGAGATTTCTTGATTGACCTTCATAACTCAGCAAATATTGAATTACCTACTGACCCATTGATCGAAAGATCCAGTTTATTATTTGAAATAATGTGCAACATGCAGCTGTGTGGGGAAAGATAACATTATCTATTCCCCTTACTTGAAATCCCAGTCACCATCTACGTGTAATTACATTGATTTGTCCACCGTTTGCAATGAATATAAAACCATCATGATTGCTCCTACTACCACACGTCCCCGTTCCCCCCACCCACTCCAAATCCTGGATCAACCCTGTGGACAGATTTCAGTAAAATTTCAACTATGAAAGATCTTACTAATGACTTTTTATTAGTAAATTTCACCTACTTTCTATATTGATGTCACTATATTACTGTATATTGTATGCTATTCTATATTGGAGCATATATTAGGGAAATTAATTGCTGTAATTTAATCTTACAGGTGCTGCAGCTGCAATGGGATTGAACTCCTCTCAGCCTCTGTCAAATCCTGCTCCAAGTCACCGTGTGGTGCCTCCAAACTCTAGCCTTCTGCAGGTGAATCCACCAAGCAGCCAAGGACCTAGAATGCCTCCTATATCAGGAACTCAAAGCGACAGGAGTATAGGAATATATGGAGGTGTATCTGCTTCCCAGCAGGGAGCATATACCGTTTCTTCTAGTGTTAATCAACTGCAGCATCATACAAGTCAAAGCCAGATGGGAATGACCCAGAACAACGTAATGATGCCAAGGCAGCAAACATTAGGTCAAGGGACCACAATGTCTGGGTTTGGCACTGTGTCAGTTGGGAGTTCTGCCATTTCTCAGCAGCACATGAGACCAGTTTTGAACCACATAAACACCAGTATGTCTGCACAGAGACTTACAAATATGATGACCAATTCTAGTATGGCACCACAGAACTGGACACCCCAGGGGGTGCAGGTAACTCCAAAACAGACACAACTGGGACTTAATGTAAGATTCTCTAATAACCCTTCTTTCTCAAATCAGTCTGTGCAACCTAATATGTCCAATCAACATTTCGCTCAGCGGGGCATGGCACCACCAAACCAGATAGCTCCAGGAGTTCAGATGCGACCTTTGACCCAAATGAACCAAGCTATGAGTGGACAGACAATAGGCTCACTGAGTGGGCCATCCCCAAGAGCTAATCAGCCAAGGCCACAGCCACAAGCTATGTCTGTAATGAGCCAGTCAGCAACAAGCATGGCTGTAATGAGTCAGGCGCCTTCAGTGCAAACATTGCCCACAACCAATTTTCCTTCCACCAACCAGACCCCTCGAGGGTACCAGGGAACAAATCACAACAGTGACTTGGCATTTGACTTTCTCAGCCAACAAGGTGACAATGCACTGTCTGGACTCAGCAGCGACTCTGATTTCCTTGACTCATTGATAAAAAATAGCACTGGCAATGATGACTGGATGAAGGACTTAAATCTTGATGAAATTTTGGGGCAGCATTCATGAAAACGTCTGAGGATTGGTAAATATTATCCATCTTTTGGAGAAGTACTGTTGGACAGAATTTATCTGTGCCTGTAGCCAGTTGGCAAATCGCAGGTGTGCACGGTTGTGCCCGGTTAGATGCAATTTGCCGAATGAATTACCAGTGTAGAAACATACCAGTACATTCTCTCCACTAAGTGTATATTATTGGGCTCAAATTGCATAGATTTTATGTGCTTAGTAAAAAGAAGTTTTGTAAAATATGTTTTTTACTGAAAATCATATTCTCTGTAAGAAGATTATATTTATACTTTTTTTCTGAAAAAATTCTGTGAATCATTGTAGTGAAACATTTTTACTTACAAAAATTAAATTGTACATGTTTCTTTTCTGTCATAGTTTTAAATTGGCATATGTTAGATCAACAGTCTACTTATTATCAGTTTCAAATGCATACAGTAGTTTCCTTTTAAAGTGTTTTACAGTATAGTTATTGTTTTATAAATGACCTGTTCTGGTTTCATTGATTTACATTTATCCATTGTGAGCATCTGTGGCAAAACATCCTAAAATTATTAGTTTTAATTATAAATTCCATAATCATTCAGCCACTTCAGCCTTCTTGTGAATGAAACAGTATATGTGGATTTCAGTGTCACTGTATGGTTTCACTTTATCATGAAAAAAGGATGGGTTTGTCAATCATGAATGTTTATAAGCCCAGGCTATGTTAAAGAGCTCAGAGACTCACAGTGTAGCATTTACCAATACAAGAATAAGCCTCTACACTTCTAGGTATAAATCTGAAGCAAAGATGACATTCCAGCTTGCCTGCTCTGTATTGTTTGAGCTTTTTCAGTTTTCAGCTTGGCTTTATGGTCGAGCAGTCCATCTGGGAAATGCAATTTGATTAAGCTTTTCATTTCAGCAGTTGTACTTCCAAAGAGCCAATCCTTGGAGCAGTGTTATTGCTCATTGTGCAGAGTTCTTCCTAGCTTGAAGATGTATTGTGGAAGCGAGACACCTTAGAAAATGGTTACAAGTTGTGCAAAAAGTGTTGCGGATTCATGGCAGTACAAAGTGTATTTTTCTAACTTAAAGGTGACACTCTTAATCCTTGATAAAGTATTGCTAATGGCACTAGTGCACAGATTTATCTGATTCCAAGTTCTTATTTAAATATGTTTCAATTCAACTGCAATATCATTGCTTTTTGTATTTCCGGGAGTGTACAATTCTACGTTAACACAGCTCCCCATTTTCGACCAATAATTTAGCCATAGTTCATCAGAAATTTTTAGGTGTTTATAGAAAAATGGCACTCTCACAGAAGATTGAAATGTCCTTCGCAATAAGAGGTGCAATGACCAGGAGGCTGATTAAAAAGATTACTGCTGTTCCGAAGTTAGCCATGGGTCATAAAGCAGTTCCCATAAAATTAGCCTCAATTGGTCATGTTTTATGCGCTAAAGATTGCAGAGGTGTAGAGAATTCAAATTGTGTTCTCTGGTTGAGTTTAGTCTATTATATTAGACCTTGTGAAATGTGTCTGACATTGGTGCTCATCGAGGGCAAGGCTGGCTTATCACCAGATGCACAGTGGAAACACATGCCATTCTCTACCACAACCTAACCTCAACGGTAAGAAATGACAGTTCTGTACTTTTGTATGTGTTAAGGGAAAGCTTATCCGCCTAATGTAAGTTTAATATTGTTGATAACATTAAACAGATGAACATATCAACATAAGAAATAAAGCACTAGAATTGTCATTTTCATTCTGCATTTTTCAGTGCTGAGATTTGGAGTAATAGATTAAGACTGAAATAGTTGGGGCCTGAGCACTTTCCTTTTTAGAGCTGATCTGAAAACTAATGGGGTAATCAAATCATCCTTTGTTATTGGGACATTTCATATCTGTTTTGCTTATTAATTTATTCTGCTCATGTCTTGAGTTAAGATTAAACCCATGCAAACAATGTCTTTTTTTTTATTTTCAGCTAGGTGGCTAATGATGTTGGTGTTTTTAGTTCATGCCACAAGGTTGACTTGCGAACTGAAACAATCAATGAATATGACAGAACCAAGTCTTTTAGATTTGCAGACCATGAGGAATGGTACTTTTGTACAATAGATTTTGTAAAAGTTCTATTAAAACAATATTATTATACTGCATTTTGTATTTTATTGTAATACAGTATCTTTCTTGAAATATTTCCAAATACAGTACTGCAGATGCAACAAGCAACATGTCATGAAACTGCTGTGATTTATTTTGCTTTGTAATTAAACAGCAAGCTGTTCTTATTACAGACCACATGCTGCGCATTCATGCACTTTAACCTTATCAATGGTACTGCAACCAAAATTTTTTAACCATCATTCAAAAAATTGTGTAAGACTAGGAAGGCCCAGGCTTTATCCACTGTGTTGGCCTAGCTGATCTCAGCCGGAAGAGTATTGAGGGTGAGATATTTAATGCCCTGTGACTAAGGGCAGGGTAAATAAATCGGCTACAATTCCTTTTCTTCCCCAGCGTGTGCCCAAACATGTTGAATTGACGCTATTCTGATGCCACACAGCCTATCCGGCTGATGTAACACTTGGGGCGGCACAGTGGCGCAGTGGTTAGCACCGCAGCCTCACGGCTCCAGCGACCCGGGTTCAGTTCTGGGTACTGCCTGTGCGGAGTTTGCAAGTTCTCCCTGTGACCGCGTGGGTTTCCGCCAGGTGCTCTGGTTTCCTCCCGCAGCCAAAGACTTGCAGGTTCGTAGGTAAATTGCCCCTAGTATAGGTAAGTGGTAGGAGAATTGAGGGAAGGTGGGGATGTGGTAGGTAATATGGGATTAATGTAGGATTAGCATAAATGGGTGGTTGATGGTCGGCACAGACTCGGTGGGCCGAAGGGCCTGTTTCAGTGTTGTATCTATGACTATGAGGATTTGAAATTTGGATAATTGAGGTCCTGGCAATGCCTGTGTTGTCCACTCCTGAAAAAAGCAGTGTGAAGCATCAAGATGGACCCTGTTGTAGCATTATTTAAAGGGCCAGGTTGCCGGTAAGTAACATTTAGAGATTTTTATTTATGGCTCATTTTTGTCCATTTACCAGAGTGTGTTTCTGTATCCTCACAAGGATGGCAGAAGAGTAGGTGACCTCTGCGGACAAAATCTGCAACAGGTATGGGGGCAGCAGTGACGATGCCACTGTGTCTGGCAATGTGACAGGGAGATGGAATAGAGGCAACGGAAATGGGCAAGCTCCATGCTATGCCCTTTGCTAAGGTGGATCCACACTGCTCCATGATCCGTTACAGTGATAGGAGGCTGTCTGGCAGGCCAACCAATGAGCCCAACATCTCAGTGTGTATGCCCATTCAGCACTCTCCTGCATGCTGCTACATTGAGGTCCTCATCAGAGTCCTCTGCAGCAATACTTGTCTATGATCTTGCTCTCTATTGAGCTGGAAAATGAACCATGCTTTACCCTTGTCCTGTTTGCAGCCCACTTGTGCCCAGTGACTCAATACATGCTGATCCTAACTCTATGCTAGCCTCTGTAGTATCCGAACTGGTTGCTGTGAGTGTCAGTTATGTGATGGAGCCTCTTCATCAGTGCTGTGGCTGTTGCTCTCTTGCTTTCTCCTTGGGCTGCCGTGCCTGTGCAGGTGGGAGTTCTTGTGTGTCTGAAGGCAGGAACTCAGAACGAGAATGTTGGTGTGAGGGAACTGAGTTGGGGTACGAAGCAAGAGGTCCATGGTCACTCCATCTACAGTTATCTCATCATGCCATATAGCAGAATGTGTGTGTGCTGCGAGTTGAGAGGAGGCATAAGGCAGGAACATAGCATCATCCTCAGTGTTCTCAGTGATATTGGATGCTATAGGTCCTGTCGCAGCTGGCACCATGGTGCAGAGAGCCATCTCCTATGTAGGACTGGAGATGCAGATATCCTTGTCCCCCACCAGTCCAGCTTTGCTCCCTTCTATTGTGTGCCACTTTGCCCTGCAAGAGAGAGGGCAGAATGTCAGTGGTTGCATAGCACTATGTTTAGGTGATGTTCCAGTCGTAGCTGAATATCTGGAGCTATGTGCAGGCAATGAGACGTAAGTTTGAGGCTGGCAGCATTTGTAGGTGGGTGAGGGAGAGTATCTACATGTTATGCCTGAGTCCTGAGTGCCAGGGAATGCTGCTGAATGAATGGTGGGAATGTGGTGCATTGAGCAGCATGAAAGTTTGGTGTTGTGGTGAGTCGTGATTTCATGTGAAGATGCATTCACTTGACGTTGATCACCGGTGTGAGGTCATTAGACCACTTGTGGCATTGCTGCCAGATCTTCCAATCCAAACTCCGGGGGTTGACCTTCCAGATTATCTGCTCCCACTCCCTTCTGAGGTTTCCCTGCCCTCTGCGGGACCATGGCATCTCTCCTCCTACCCACCTGCACCACTAATGCCTCCAGAGCTGGATCCCTCTGTCTGCCCTGGCATTCAGTTTGCAAGAATTTTCATTGCTGCAATCTTTTTTTCCACCTTCCCTTTAAGGGGAAGCAGGCTGCCTGTACCACGTGGTGTCTAGCTATGCTGCTGTGGCCTCCTGCTGTGTGCGGGCAGCGTTCAGAAGAGGAGAGCAGAGGTGGAGTTGCAGGAACCTGCGCCACAATCATTCGGATGAGGTGGGTGGATAAATTTTGTTTTGCCCACCTTGATCTGAACGGGAATGGGCACGCTGCAAATCATGGCCATTACATTCAAAAATAAGGTTGAATTAATTTTGCATCCATGGAGTTTTGGCAGATGATGTCAACAGGCGCAGGGCAAGTCACATGGCCAACTTTCCCCTCCTTTACTCAGGAATATGGGGAAAGGAATAGGCCACTTAAGTCTCTCAAAACTGTTCCATTATTTAATCAGATCATGGTTGATCTATACCTATATTCTATTTACCCATCTCTGCTCCATGTCCCTTGATATCCTTACCCAGCAAAACTCTATCGCTAAGGCTAATTATAGGTCCACTACCCCATTTGAGATCCTGGTGAGGCACAGTAAACCCTTTTGAGCTATTTATCTATTGAACCATTGGGGGAAACCTAATACTCTCTTAAGAGAAAAAAATATTTGACATTTTTTCCACGCAGTTCTGAATGAATTCAAGATCTGTCACTGCTCTGAGAAACTACCAAGAGAAGCTCAGTCAATTCCCGCAGGGAAGTGGGAAATACTAAAAGGAGAGTTGTTCCTGAAGCATGCTGGCTTAGAGTTTCCTCTTTGGGTGCATCTGGAATTTTTACATGAAGCTGTGCTCCTTTTCCTGTTATCGCATTACACCCAAATATTCTCCCAATTTCATTAGAATGTGCCTGTACCTAAAGTTGACACAAATCAGTGTAAACAATCGGGGTCCACGGAATTGCCAAGCCCACACCAGTATTATTTCTTCTTTGAGTCTTAAAATTCAAGCTTCAACACATTTTAACCATTATTCATGCTGATCAGGCACACCAGGAGTTAAATTCAGGAGCAACTGCTTTTAGGCGCCCCCACAACCCCCAGAAGGGTTATTCCCCTGCAGACAAATGGTAAGATCCGAGGAACCCCAGATATTGTGCCTTAGACCATATCATAATGAAGACGGCTCTTCAAGAGGAGATACTTGCTTAAGTTGAGGATCGGTCACTCAGAAACAGCATCAGGACTGGGGACAGGGATTGAGAGCTTGGGGAAGTGATCAAAGGGTTTCCATTGAAGGGAGAGGGGGTGGCAACTGGGTGTCGGAGCCAGAGCCTGGAGGTCCAGGATTTTGAAATCAGTGCTGGGACCTTTGCTGTTTGTAGTATATATAAATGATTTGGAGGAAAATGTAGCTGGTCTGATTAGTAAGTTTGCGGATGACACAAAGGTTGGTGGAGTTGTGGATAATGATGAGGATTGTCAGAGGATACAGCAGGATATAGATCGGTTGGAGACTTGGGCGGAGAAATGGCAGATGGAGTTTAATCCGGACAAATGTGAGGTAATGCATTTTGGAAGGTCTAATGCAGGTGGGAAGTATACAGTAAATGGCAGAACCCTTAGGAGTATTGACAGGCAGAGAGATCTGGGCGTACAGGTCCACAGGTCACTGAAAGTGGCAACGCAGGTGGATAAGGTAGTCAAGAAGGCATACGGCATGCTTGCCTTCATCGGTCGGGGCATAGAGTATAAAAATTGGCAAGTCATGTTGCAGCTGTACAGAACCTTAGTTAGGCCACACTTAGAATATTGCGTGCAATTCTGGTCACCACACTACCAGAAGGACGTGGAGGCTTTGGTGAGGGTACAGAGGAGGTTTACCAGGATGTTGCCTGGTCTGGAGGGCATTAGCTATGAGGAGAGGTTGGAAAAACTCAGATTGTTTTCACTGGAATGACAGAGGTGGAGGGGCGACATGATAGAGGTTTACAAAGTTATGAGCGGCACGGACAGAGTGGATAGTCAGAAGCTTTTTCCCAGGGTGGAAGAGTCAGTTACTAGGGGACATAGGTTTAAGGTGCGAGGGGCAATGTTTAGAGGGGATGTGCGAGGCAAGTTTTTTACACAGAGGGTGGTGAGTGCCTGGAACATGCTGCCAGAGGAGGTGGTGGAAGTAGATACGATAGCGACGTTTAAGAGACATCTTGACAAATATATGAATAGGAAGGGAATAGAGGGATATGGGCCCCGGAAGTGCAGAAGGTGTTAGTTTAGGCAGGCATCAAGATCGGCGCAGGCTTGGAGAGCCGAATGGCCTGTCCCTGTGCTGTACTGTTCTTTGTTCTTTGTTGGTTTTTACTTATGCAGTGTTTAGGGTGGTCTTCCTCCCGGGGTAGACCAATGTTGTGGCAGGGACCTGAACGACCCCTTATTTGCAAATGCAAATGACCTAGTGCCTGTTTCAGGGTTGGATAAAGGGTGCTTCGTGTTTGTCCTTACCCAATGTGGCAGGTGGCACATTTCAAGTTGGAAGTGTGCACACACTTCCTGCCCACCATTTTGGGACCTAAGGGAGCCATGTAGTGCCTGAAAAGATAGCGCCACGTGGCCCAATTTGGCTCCCAACAATAATCTGCAATCGGGGAAGCTTTTCAATTTTTAATGTGATATGTACTCTGCTATGAAAATATATTAAAAGAAATAGAAAATAGAGAGCATGTTTCTGAGGATAATTTTTTTAAATGCTCAAAAAATTGCAATTAAAAGACCAGAAAAATGACTTTATTCCTGCTTTACTGAATATTGGATTGCAATGTTAAGAGAACCCCGAACAAGTACAGTTGGAGGATCGTTGCGTTTTGAGAGTCAAAGGCTCAAGCAGAGATTCATTACAGCAGGGGTTTGATGGATTGAGGAGAGTTGAGTATATTGTAGTTATAGGTGTATCTGGGTACAAATGTCGAGGAAACTCCACGCCTCTATACCTTCCAGCAGTCAGTCTATTAGAAGCATTTGTGGAGGTATGGGAGTTGGTCCCATGCATCCTTTTAGTAATGGATAGTGCATAGTACCCAAATCTCTAGCAAATAGGAGGAAATACTTTTTAAATGAAAAAGGACTGATACCATTAACCAAATCTCATAATGATATAATTCAGCTGAATACAAATTGGTGCTGTCATCAAGAACAGCGTTATAATAATTTTTAAATCTGGTCTCAGGATGTGGGCAATGCTGGTAATGCTGCATTTATTGTCCATCCTTCATTCCCCTCAGTAGGTCTTCTTGAATCACTACAGTTCTTCATGGTGATGGTGCTCCCAGAAGCATGGTGTGTAGGGAATTCCAAGATTTTAACCCAGGAATGGTGAAGGAACAGCAAGATATATTTGTCAGGATGGTGTGTGACTTGGAGATGATGGCCACCCCATGACATTGCTGCTCTTGTACTTCTTGATACGCTGATAGGGTTAGATGAAAAGCAGCAAGAGGAGGCTCATTTGGTGCATAGACCAGTTAGACCAAATGCTATTGAGGCTTTGGAGTTGGAATGGGGGCTGGGCTGAGTGATCAAGGCATTATTAGCCGTGGGGGGTGAACGGTCGTTTCAGTAATAGAGGTCACAGGGGAGAGGTGCCGCCAAAGTAACCTTGGTGGGTTGCTGCAGTGCATCCTGTAGATCATAAATACTGCAGCCACAGTGTATCAGCAATGGTGCAAAATGTTGGATATTAAATCCAGTGGCAGGGATACACATCAAGCAAACTGCTCTGACCAGGTTAGTGTCAGCTTCTAGTGCTTTAGCAGCTATTCCAATCGGTTGAGTGACTATTATTCCATCACAATTCAGTCAACCATTGATAATGGAGATGTTTTGAGAGGTCAGAAAGCAGGCCATTCATTGTAGAGTACCAACCCTTGTAGCCACAGTGTTGATATGGCTGGTGCAGTTAAGCTTTTGATTAGTGGTAACTACCAAGATATTGCTGGTGGGATACATGATGATGGTGGTAGAGTTGGAATGCAGGGGAGATGGCTGTGTTTTCTCCTGTTCCGTGTTATTACCTGGAACTTATGTGGCTGAAACATTACTTCCCAATGGTCACCCCAAGCCTGGATGCTGAGCAGCTTGGCTACTTCATTATCAGAGGAGTTACAAACTGAGTTGAACTCTGTGGAATCATCAGCAAGCTGCCCTCTTGACCTTATGATGGAGTGATGGTTATCGTTGAAGCAACTGAAGATGATTGGGCTGAGGAACTCTTACTGTGGTGTCCTGGAGAATGTAATAATTGACTTCCAGCAGCCATGACCATTTACTTTTGTATTAGCTATGACTCCAGCTAGAGAATTTTCCCTTTTATTAGGGTTTCTTGGTGCCATACTTAGTCAAATTGGGTGAGAAAATCCTAGATAATTGTTTATGTCTAACATACTTTAGGGGTATATATAATCACGTGTGAATTGATCATTCATCCTTATAAACAATATGAAATACCCCGCACTGTGTAGAAAGAAAAACGTGCATTTATGTAGTGCCTTTCATGACCTCAAGACATCCCAAAGCGCTTTACAGCCAATGAAATACTTTTGAAGTTAAGGTCTGATGTGTTTTGAACAGGGTTCAAAAATGTACTTCTGTGACTCCTTAAAATTACATAAAAGGCTCAACATTCAGCCCAATCAATCTGTGTTGGTGTCCTCGTGAGCAAATAGCCCTAATAAAATTTACCCTTTTTGTCCCCATATTCTTTCAGTCCCTTTTCATTCATTTATGCATCCAGTCTTATTTTAAATGTTGCCACAGCTCCTTTGTCACAAACCCATGAAGTGAATTCTACAGCCGCACAAAAATTACGTTTCTCCTGCTCTCTTATATTTAATAATCTTATATTTATGACCCGACATTCTAGATCCCACAACTACTGGAAATAGTCTGCTTCCATTTACCCGGTCTGATAATTTAAACACCTCTATCATTGCCTTAATATGTATTGCAATAAGAACAGATCATATTTTTCTAGTCTTTCTTTGTACTTGTATTTCTATATAACAGGCAGCATCGCTATGAATTTGCATTGTACCCTCTCTAAAGCCTCAATATCCTCTGTACAGTTAAGCCCAATACTACACAAAATACTAAAATAAAAGCAAAATACTGCGGATGCTGGAAATCTGAAATAAAAACAAGAAATGTTGGAACCACTCAGCAGGTCTGGCAGCATCTGTGAAAAGAGAAACAGAGTTAACGTTTCGGGTCAGTGACCCTTCTTCGGAACTGACAAATATTAGAAAAGTCACAGGTTATAAGCAAGTGAGGTGGGGGTGGGGCAAGAGATAACAAAGGAGGTCTAGATTGGACCAGGCCGCATAGTTGACCAAAAGGTCACGGAGCAAAGGCAAACAATATGTTAATGGTGTGTTGAAAGACAAAGCATTAGTACAGATTAGGTGTTAATACACTGATAATTGAACAGCAGCAAGTGCAAACCTGAAAAAAGCAATCCCAGGACAGAGATGTGAGCATGAGAGCAGGGGGGAGTGTTGAAATGGCCAGCAACCGGAAGCTCAGGGTCCTGCTTGTGGACTGAGCGGAGATGTTCCGCAAAGCGGTCACCCAGTCTGCGCTTGGTCTCCCCAATGTAGAGGAGACCACACTGTGAGCAGCGAATACAGTATACTACATTGAAAGAAGTACAAGTAAATCGCTGCTTCACCTGAAAGGAGTGTTTGGGGCCTGGGATAGTGAGGAGAGAGGAGGTTACCAGGTGAAGCAGCGATTTACTTGTACTTCTTTCAATGTAGTATACTGTATTCGCTGCTCACAGTGTGGTCTCCTCTACATTGGGGAGACCAAGCGCAGACTGGGTGACCGCTTTGCGGAACATCTCCGCTCAGTCCGCAAGCAGGACCCTGAGCTTCCGGTTGCTTGCCATTTCAACACACCCCCCTTTTCTCATGCTCACATCTCTGTCCTGGGATTGCTGCAGTGTTCCAGTGAACATCAACGCAAGCTCGAGGAACAGCATCTCATCTACCGATTAGGCACACTACAGCCTGCCGGACTGAACATTGAGTTCAATAATTTCAGAGCATGACAGCCCCCCATTTTACTTTAATTTTTAGTTATTTTTTCTTCCTTTTTTTGACATTCTTTTTTACATTTTTTACAATCTTTTTTTTGCATTTATTTCATTTCATCTTAGTTTGTTCAGTTTGCTTACCCACTGGTTTTTTTTTCAGGTTTGCACTTGCTGCTGTTCAATATTCAGTGTATTAACACCTAATCTGTACTAATGCTTTGTCTTTCAACAAACCATTAACATATTGTTTGCCTTTGCTCCGTGACCTTTTGGTCAGCTATGCGGCCTGGTCCAATCTGGACCTCCTTTGTTATCTCTTGCCCCACCCCCACCTCACTTGCTTATAACCTGTGACTTTTCTAATATTTGTCAGTTCCGAAGAAGGGTCACTGACCCGAAACGTTAACTCTGCTTCTCTTTTCACAGATGCTGCCAGACCTGCTGAGTGGTTCCAGCATTTCTTGTTTTTACTACACAAAATACTCTACCTGAAAATTCATTAAGGTTTTATATAAGCTCATCATTACCTCTAAGCTTTTATATCCTCCATATCATGAAAATCTAGGATTCTACTTGCTTTTTATTTTACAGCCTTATCAACCTGAAGTGCTGGTTTTAATGTCCGGGGAATCTGTGCCTACAAATCCCTTTGCACTTCCACAGCACGAGCTTAGTTCCATTCAGAATAAAAGTTTTTTTACCTAAATACATCATCTCACACTGATAACGAATTCTGTCACTTTTTTAGCCTATTCCCCCATCTTATCAGTGTCCATTTGCAATTTAATTTAGCTATCCAATTTCATAACCAGATCTAGCAATGGAGTGTACAGTTTAATAGCTGTGGCTAGACTCCTCATATATGCATTAGGATTACTGCATGGTTACCACTTGTACTGGCATGTTTCTTTTTCTGCAGTAATCAGTGTAATTACCATCAGTCTGCACTTCCTGCTTGAAATTAAACAATAATAATGATAATGGATTAGTGCACAGTGACTAAAACATCAATTGAGCATGCTAATAGGGAGTGGTTCTGACTAAACTAAGCCAACTTGCAACATTAAAAATTCACATACTCCACGTGTGCTATAAACTACAGTTGAAGTAGATTTAAAATACTGCTAATTCAGCTAGCTATGTAATTGACTTCATTAGTGTCTCAAATACGTGAAATGTTTGCAAATGTTGTGGGGAGATGGGTCAAAGAGAGATTTGTCTTACCATAAAATTTACAAACCAAGAGCTAACTACTTAATCATTGCCAAAATAGTAGCAGTTTTTTTTTGCTTACAGTAGAGGGGTGTTATTGATCTGTTTGCTGTTAAACCCTGAGATAACCCTTTTTGAGAGGCACTGTTATCTATAGCTGTGATGCTAACACCAGTCCATGACTTTTTTTGCACCACAAGCTCCTAATAGGCAACAGGAAGTGTTTCCATTTGCATGATGCAGTCTATCATGTCAAAGTTTACCCTGGAGGTTGTGGGGATACAGCTAATGAGAGATTCCAGCTCACTGTTGATATAAGTAGTGATCATTTGGCTTAAATATGACCTTGAAATTGTTGAATGTGTACAGATTGTTTGGACATCTTCAGAAGAGATGGTAAGAACACTAATGGAAAGAGGGGCAAAAGAGTTGTTAAGGAAGCAGTGGTCCCAGTGGCTCAGTGGACAAAAGGTACCACACTGTGCCAAGCTGAGCCATGCACAAGTTTTCGGTTCAATTTCTGATCAACGTTGGCATCTCATCTCAGCCTGGGTATCAGGAGGGGTTCCACAATTGGCCTCAGTGTCCTCCATGAAAAATCAGTCAAGGTTCCTGCTCTTGATTGCTACTGACATCTAGGATAAGCCCAGTGTCTACTCTGAGTCCCGATGAGTCATATTTTATTCATTTAATTCCTGTCAAAAAATGATGACTAATATCATTTTCATGGATAAAAGCTGATCAGAAATATTTGTTCCATTTAAGGAGGAGAGCAAGAAACTATTTTTATACTTATACTTGCAAAATTATACAATACGAGTAACTTGGAGAGTAAATGCACTACAATGTGTGGTTTGACCCCTGCTCAAAAAGTTTTAGGAATCAGATTCTGAATTGATGCATTTTTAAAAATTTCTTCTCCCCTTACCCTCTCTCGTGAAGCACTGTAAGCATCATACTTTTATGGGAGTTGACTCATACTACCTGAAACTAGTTTGACAGTAGCTAAATCTGGGAGGATAGTGATGAAACCCCCTTGTGATCTGAAGTAGATCTTCAGGTTTCTTCCATGACACCCACCTCCTGCTTCCTGTCTCTATTCCCAGTAAACTGCTGATTACTCAACCTCCCTTCCTGGCTTCTATACTAGCTGACACAGTAAATAGTTCTCTCTCCTACAGTACTGTTCCCTTTGCATTCAACTTTATCATCATTAACCCACTTCTTCAAAAGACCCACCTTTGATCCCTCTATCTTTGCAAACTAGCCCATCTCCAACCTCCCTTCCTCTTCAAAGTCCTTGAACATGTTGTCACCTCCCAGATCTGTTCCCATTTTTCCTGTAATTCCATATTTGAATTTCTTCCATCAGGTTTACACCCCTGCCACAGAACTGAAACAGTCCTTATCAAAGTCACAAATGACATCCTGAGTGACTTTGACCGTGGTACCATATCTCTTGGCATCTTTCTCGACCAGCAGCGTTTGACATAGTTGACATTGACATTTTTCGATGCCACTATGTTGTCCAGATGAGTAGGACTGCCCTTGCTGGGTTCTACTCTTACCTATCCAGTCGTAGCTGGAGAATTTCCCCATAATGTCTTCTCTTCCATCCTACATCATTACCTTTAGAGTCTCCCATGGATCTATACTTGGCTTCCTTCTCTCTACAACATTCCAGTCCAGTCTGCTACCAGTTCCATCCCTGGCCACTGTCTCAAGCTGAACCACATTGTTCTCAACCTCAGCATTGTTTTTGATCCTAAGCTGAGTTTTGAACCTGGTAAGCTCTCCGTCATAAAGACAGTCTACTTCCACCTCAGTAACATTGTCTGTCTCCGTCCATCTGCAGCTGAAACCTTCATCCATGCTTTTATTATCTCCGGATTTGACTATTCCAATGGTTTCCCAACTGGCTTCTTTTTTCACCCTCCATAAACTTGAACTCATCCAAAACTCTGCTGCTGGTAACTGGCACAAAGTCCCACTCACACATCACCCTTGTGCTCATTAACCTAAATTTGGTCCCAGTCCAGCAAAGCCTGAAATTTAAAACTCTTATCCTTGCGTTAATTGCATTTGCAGTCAGCAGACTGCTGGAGATCGGCAATCTGATTGAAGCTGCTATCTAATTACTCTCCCAGCCTGTCAAGTGGAGGAGGTGGTGGAGCCCAGACCCTGCATGATCACAGTATGATCACAGCAATTGCTGGTTTATGGAGCCAGAAATCATCTTTATTTTCAATGCTGGGCCACTGAAATCTGCATCATCAGAACTAAGACATGACCCGGTCCTTGGGTTAGATCTTTCCTAAGCCAACCTTGCCAACAGTAGCTGCTCCTGCTGACTGTGTATCCCCCCAGTGCAGTCCTCTTAAACTCTCAATTATGTCACTTGGGATACCAATTTCTGTGCTGGTTCTTGGCAGGATAAGACCAAGTGCTTCAGCATCATCTCTACCTGTCTTTCTGACCAATGGCAGCTGGCGAACTTTTGACACGTGAGACACACATTATACATGCCAAACCACAGCATGTTGTTACCATGCCAATAGGCCTTTGCACATGTGCAACTCTAACTTTACAACATTTTTGATAAACTTCTTATAATCAAACCTGTTGGAATTATTTTCTCATTCTTTGAACTTGGTTATGTTGCATTGAAAGAACAGCATTTCAGAATCCCAAACAATTTGGACACATCAACGAGGGAATTGGTGTTTGGTCTTGGCTCTCGAGTGATTTTAAGCAGAATGTCTTTATTCTTTACAGAAACATATAAACAAAAGGCAGTGGCGAACAGGATCAAGTTTATACTAAATATCAACCCAGCACCCTAACTCTGCTAACTGGATAGAGGGTTACAAGAGAAAAAAAGAACATCAAGCCACAGGACTTGTCAGGAGTTCTGACCCCAATCTCACAGCATGGAATTCCACACAATTCTGGGTGAGGCAGTTCATTACCTAATGAGCCATCTCTCTGTCTGACTGATCTACAGAAAGATAGGAGGTAAGGTAGTGTGAGGGTATGCGCTAGCAAATTAGTAACAGCGCAATGTACCACAAGGTTATGATGCTCATTGTTGAAAAGAAGATGTCAAAATGCCCTGCTGTGCCAAGCCTTCAGACTCGCCATCTCTGATGCTGACTGCTGTGTGTCTTCTAATGTTAATGATAATCTCTTCCATAGATATTAATGTTTACAGTGTAGAGGAACCTCCTCCGATGGACTCAAAAACAGAAAATGCTGGAAATACTCAGCAGATCAGGCAGCAGCTGTGGAGAGAAAACAGAGTTAACATTTCAGGTCTGTGACCTTTCATCAGAACCCCTATTGACTGCTAGCTTCTCCTGCAGGAAGAGTGGATGTGGATGAATGTGTCAAGCCAAGTGTTTTCAACACTTGTGGCCAGTTTACCATTGTGTTAGTGATGATAGGTAAAAACAGCAAGTGAAGATAAGAGGGAGAATAAGTTGTGAGGGCAGTAGGAGCTTTTGTGGTGTGACTGCAAGCATAAAGGATTTGCAATGATATCTATCCAGCTGAATTATGCCGAGTCATGGCAAGTGGCAAATGTACAGTCTCTGATGAACTGTGCAGAAAAGAGATCTGATGGGAAGTCGTACTTTGGCCCTCCTGCTGAGATCATTAAATTTCCTTCAACACTGCAGCCAGGTCCTGGTAAAAATGATGATGTCATTAATGTATTGTGCCACTTCTGGCCATGCCCCCTCACCAATTTGCTGCTGTACCTATATATCATCCATGGGCAAGCATCTCCAGCATCTCCGTGGCTACATCTGAAAACCTTAGGTTCCTACTGGAACTTATGCTGCCCACAAACATCTTCCAGTAGCTCCACGATGTTTCTTCCCTCTTTTGTCCACAGAGAAAGCACCTCCCCATGAAGACCCTGCAGCATCACCCAATTCTCTGTCTCCTAATCTGCCGAGGGGGAGAATGTTTTGAACTGGCTGTTTGCTTCCATCATACAAAATGCAGTTTAAGTGGAGTGAAGGGAGAGAATGGCTAGAAAAAAGGGAAAGGGCAGTATTCTCCAGGACTTGCATCCATTGTTTTATTCAAGTCCATATTCAGTACATTACTTCTGTAAATATTAGTTTTACAATGCATCTGGGATTCTGCTGAGGGGTAATGCTCATTTAAGGAAAACACAAGGTGGCCTTTGGTATTGAATGTTAACAATATTTACTCCAATTGTTTATGGCAGGTGGAGGGGGTAGTAAGGTAAAACAATGAGCATGAAAGGACATAGGAGGCAAGACAATACAAATCCATGCTAGCTTAATAAAGAATTAACAGACAGAAATACAGGTAAATGTTATTATACAAGGTGCAATCATCTTATACCATATTTATTGGTACCTTCAGCAGTTTCTGTGATGTTTGCCAGATGTTTTCACACTGCTGTCTTTGTTTGAAGGTTTCTTTCTTGCAGCTAAAATATGCTACAAAATAACACAAGCTGCTGCCAGCAGCCAGTTTCACTATCAGATTCTAGGGGCTGAATTTTCAGGCCCCCACAGCCACCCCCCCCACCCCCACCCCCCGAGGGTGGGAACGAAGACAGGGGGTTGGAGGGGGCCATGAAAATACTGGCGCCAGCCAGCATGTCAGTTTCAGGTTTCCATTCCCAGTGCCAGTAATGTTAACCAGGGCGGGTTGAGGTTGCTACAGGGATCCAGCTCTCCTCCCTATTGAGGCCAATTAAAGTCATTTATAAGCTTGTTAAGAGCTTATTAAAGTTGAAAGGTGGAATTTGGAAAGGGGCACATGGGTTACTCGCGCTATCTGTTGCAGATCAGCTGAAAGGAGACAGATACAGGGTGGGGAGCCAGTCATGGCTGCCCAGGGAATCACTGTAGCCCCATAAGAGGGTTACAGATCAGAGGGGGACTTGGCATTTGAAAAGGAAGTGCCCCTGGTGTGGTGCAGGTAGCAGGGACAGTGGGGCATTCAGCACTTGGGCATCAATGGGTTTATCACACCTCTTGGCATTGTGTGCAAAAGAGCTGGGGGCAAGGCTGCCAATCACAAGGAAGGAAGGTTACAGCTGGCAATGGGGCCAAGGCTGTGAGAGTTTGGGCCCAGTGACGATGAGGGACACAGGAAGGGCAGAATCCTGGGCAGCAGGAGAGGAAAGAGTGGCAGGAAGGACACGGATGTGATAGCCTCAACGCAGTATCTACCGTCAAAGAAGGAGCTACCAGGAGGTGACTGAGACCCAGTGCGGCAGGAGACTGCTTCGATCCAGGCAGATGGTCACAGACATCCTCTGTGCTGATGGACGGTGCGCTCAATGTGCTTCTTCCTCTTCCTCTTCTTCCTCCTCTTCTTCCTCCTCTTCCTCTTCTTCCTCCTCTTCTTCCTCCTTTTCCTCTTCTTCCTCTTCCTCTTCTTCCTCCTCTTCTCCTTCTTCTCCCTCTTCCTCCTCCTCCTCCTGCAGCTCAAGTCCTGCAGAGGGAGAGGGTGCCCTGGATTCGACATCTACACCTGTGGGTGACACAAGCAGAGATGATGAGAGCTAGCCTAGGAGTGTGGAAACCTCCAGTGCTGAGGCTGCCCAATGTTACTCAGTGTGCGACATGCTATTGGACAGGGTGGAGTGCCCTGCACCCCTTTAATGACCACTTTGCCCTCTGTAATCACCAGGTGCTCCAGAAGCTCAGGTTTTGCCAGGCCTGACTGCCTCCTCTTCCACTATCCTGACTATTTCTAATGTCTCCTGCTCCATGGGGGGGATTATTCGATAGAGGAAGGGCACCCTTCTTCCCGTCTAGACCCTCTTCTTCACGGTGTGTGTGCATTTCTCCTGAAAGGAAAAAAGCAAGCGAGATAAGGCATTGCTTTCTTCTGTGTCCAATGTCATCTGCCCCTATCCATTAGGAGCTGCATGTCACAGTGGTAACAAGTTCTCAGCAGCACAATGACTGTGAACCATTCTGAGGGGTCAGTATTTGCCCTGGGTGTACACCCCTCCTATCTTCTGGAGGTGTATGTGCCCTGAGGCTCCTCAGGTGTTGTTGCTGCTGGAGGATGAAAGCCCTGGAACCTCTCCAGAGGGTTGGGGGGTCACACTTACCTTGCCAGAACATGTGAGGTGGTTGAACTTTTTCCAGCACTGGATCCAGGATCTTCGTGTCTCACTTTTGCTGCTCACAGCAGCATGCAATCTGGAGCCAGGCCTGCTTGGTCTCAGATGCTGGCCTCCTCCAGCCATCCTCTGGGAAAGTGACCTCCCTTCTCTCCCTCACAGCCTCCAGCATGACATTCAAGTCTGCATCAATAAAGCGAGGGACAGCCATGCCCTAAGTGCTAGTCCTCCAGCTCTCTTGTGTCATCTCACCTCCCCTTGGATCAGTGGAAGACATCCCATGTGAAAATTGTGGCTTTAATCAGTTTCCCACTGAAGGCAGGTTTCTGACGTGAAAACAAACCCAGCTCCTATTTCCTACCTCCACAGCAAAAATTCAGCCCCAGGTCTTTCCCAACAACACACCTAACTGTGGTAGCTTTACAGAGGACTGACAGGATTTGACATGGGGCAATGCATTATGTCTGGCCACTAACATGGAGCTAAAATTGTCAGCTTGGCTCACTTGGTAGTACTCTCATCCTTGAACCAGAGCTCAGTTGGGAGCTCAAACCCTTCTCCAGGACTTAAGCACACAATCCAAGCTGATACTTTACTGCAGTACTGAGGAATTGCTGCATTATCAGAGGCATTGGATGAAATGTTGAACAAAGGTATCACCTGCCTGTTCAAATGGATGTAAAAGATCACAGTCATTTTTTGAAGAAGAGCAAGGAGTTCTCCCAAAAGCCTTGCTAACATTCATCTTTCAGTCAACAGGACCAAATCTTGATTAACTCACTGTTCATCGCACTGATGTTTGTAGGATATTACTGTGTATAAATTGGCTGCTGCACTTACCTACAAAACAATAGCACTACACTTCAAAAGTAATTATTTGGCTGTGAAGTGCTTTAAGATAGCCTGAGGAGGAGGAAAGCACAGTACAAATGCAAGTTCTTTCTTTGAAAATCATACACTTTCCTACTGATGACATTCCTGTCTTCAGAACAAAGAGGAGGTGCTCCATTTTTCTATTTTTTTTACTTTTTTAAACCTGTCGTGTTTGGTTCTTGCTTCAGTGCAGTGGAAGGAGCTGTTTAGTGAGTACCTGGTAAGCTATTCTACTTACAATAAATAGTCTGTAAAGTTAAGATGTGGCAGGTCATCTCTGCCGAGTGGAATGTACAGCCTGTGACATGTGGGAAGTCATGAGCGCACCATGTGTCCTAGACAAACACATCTGCAGGAGGTGTCGCCGGCTGTAGAAGCTTGAGCTCTGGGTTTTGGAACTCGAGCAGCTGCTGGAATCACTGTTGTGCATCTGCAAGGCAGAGGACTACGTGAATAGCACGTTTAGGGAGGTGGTCACACCGCAGGTTAGGAGCATGCAGGCAGATAGGGAATGGGTGACCACCAGGCAGTCTAAGAGAACCAGGCAGGTAGTGCAGGAGTCCCCTGATACGACCTCACTCACTAATCAGATTTCCATTTTGGATACTGATGAGGGTGATGGTTCCTCAGAGGAGTGCAAACAGAGCCAAGTTTGTGGCACCACAAGTGGCTCAACTGCACAGGAGTGGAGGAAGAGGAATGGAAGAGCAGAAGTGATAGGGGACTTGTTAGTTAGAAAAAGGCATGCTGCCTCCCTGGTGCCAGGGTCAAGGATGTCACAGAGCGGCTGCAGGACATTTTTCTGGGAGAGGGTGAACAGCCAGAGTTCGTGGTCCATATTGGTACCAATGACGTAGGTAAGAAGGAGGCTGAGGTCCTGAAAGCAGATTTTAGGGAGCTAGGAAGGAGATTAAAAAGCAGGACCTCAAAAGCAGTAATCTCAGGATTACTCCCAATCCCACATGCAAGTGAGCATAGGAATAGGAGAATTGAGCGATTGAACACATGGCTAGAGAACTGGGGTAGGAGGGAGGGCATCAGATTTTTGAGACATTGGGACCGGTTCTGGGGCAGGTGGGACCTGTACAAGATGGATGGTTTGCATCTTAGCAGGACTGGGACGAATATCCTTGCAGGGGGATTTGCTAGTGCTGTTGGGGGAATGGGAACCTGAGAGGGAGCTCAGATTGGAGGGAAGCAAAAATGGTAACTTGTCAGCGGTGTGAGAACCAAGAGCAAGTATCAGAAAGGAATACCAAGGTGCACAGCATATTGGGGGAGATAGATAGCACTAGAGTAGAGAATAGTAAGTTATTAGATGGAGTCAGAGTAAGGGAGAAAGTAATAAAGTTTGAATCAGGATTAATGTGCTTGGATGTGAATGCACAGTGTGTGGTTAATAAGTCTGGTGAGGTACAGGCTCATATGTGGAAATATGATGTTGTGGCTATAACAGAGACATGGTTCAAAGAAGGGCAGGACTGGGTGTTCAATATTCCTGGATATAAGGAAAGATAGGAAAGAGAAAAGGGGGGAGGGGTGGCAATATTGATTAAGGATAGCATGCAGGGCTGGAGAAAAAGGATGTTCCAGAGGGGTTGAGGACAGAATCAATTTGGCTAGAGATAAGGAACAAAAAAGGTGCAGCTACATTGTTCGGTGTTGTCTATTGGCCACCAGCTAGTGGGAAGGACATGGAGGAACAAATTTGCAAGGAAATTACAGAAAGGTGCAAAAATTATAGGATAATTATAATGGGGGACTTTAATTATCCAAAAATAGACTGGATAGTAGTAGTGTAAAGGGCAGTGAAGGGTAAGAGTTCCTAGAGTGTGTCCAGGAAAATTTTCTACAACAGTATGTTGCTACTGCAGTGAGAAAGGAGGCACTGCTAGACCTGGTTCTTGGGAATGAGGTGGGCCAACTGGATCAAGTATCTGGAGGAGATCATTTAGGAGATAGTGATCATTGTATCATAAGGTTTAGACTGACGATGGAAAAGGACAAAGAGCAATCCAGGGTAAGAATAATTAACTGGGGGAAGGCCAACTTCAATGGGCTAAGAATGGAGCTGGGGTGAATAAATTGGAGTCAAAAGCTGGCAGGAAAACATGTACATGAACAATGAAATAGTTCGGGCACAGTCAAGATATGTTCCCTCGAAGGGGAAAAGTAGGGCAAACAAATTCAGAGCTCCCTGGATTGACAAAAGAGGTGGAGATTAAAATAAAGGGAAAAAAAGTATGTTTATGATAGATGCCAGGTCGAAAATACTATTAAGAACCAGACTGAATAGAGAAGGTCCAGAAGGAAAGTGAAAAAGCAAATGAGAGAAGCAAAGAGAGAGCATGAAAAGAGACTGGCAAGTAACATTAAAGGAAATCCTAATGTTTTCTATAGGCATATAGACAGTAGAAGGGTGGTAAAAGGAGGGGTGGGGCCAATTAGGGACCAGAAAGGGAATTTACACATGGAGGCAGAGGGCACAGCTGAGGTATTAAATGAATATTTTGCATCTGTCTTTATCAAGGAAGAAGATGCAACCCAGGTAATGATGAAAGAGGAGATAGGTCAGACACTAGAGGGGTTTAAAATTTTAATTGAATTTAAAATTGAACACCCTTGTTCAAAAAAGGGCGTAAAGATAAGCCCAGCAACAACAGGCCAGTCAGTTTAACTTCGGTGGTGGGAAAACGTCTAGAAAAACTAATTTACTTACCTTCCTGATACCGAACCTGCAGGAAGCTGCAGCGCATGTGTGATTACGTCATAGTGATGTCACTCATTCACTGCGCAGACTCAGTTTCGTACCAGACTCCCAGCTCAGGTAAGTTTTTTAATTTCAATACTTAGCAGCAGAGCACTTACCGTGTGTGTGCGGCCCGACCTGACCTGAGCCCGAAAGCCGGGCCCGACCCGACCCGAACCCGACACATGTCATCGGGTCCCGTCGGGTTCGGGTTGGATGGCAGGCCTTTACTTGGGTGTATATGTGCATAAGTCATTGAAGGTAGCAGGACAGGTTGAGAGAGTGGTTAATAAAGCATACAGTATCCCGGGCTTTATTAATAGGGGCATAGAGTATAAGAGCAAGGAAGTTATGTTGAACTTGTATAAGACACTAGTGCGGCCTCAGCTTGAGTATTGTGCCCAGTTCTGGGCGCCGCACTTTAGGAAAGACTTGAGGGCATTGGAGAGAATACAGAAAAGATTCATGAGAAGGGTTCCAGGGATGAGGAATTTCAGTTACGAAGATAGATCAGAGAACTTAGGACTGTTTTCCTTGGAGAAGAGAAGGCTGAGAGGTGATTTGATAGAGGTATTCAAAATCATGAGGGCTCTTGACAGAGTAGATAGAGAGAAACTGTTACCACTCATGAAAGGATCAAGAAGGAGAGGGCACAGATTTATATTATTTGGTAAGAGAAGCAAAAATGACATGAGGAAAAACATTTTATTGCAGCTAGTGGTTAAGGTCCGAAATGCGCTGCCTGAGAGTGTGGTGGAGGTAGGTTCAATTTAAGCATTCAAAAGGAAATTAAACTGTTATGTGAAAAGGAAGAATGGGCAGGGTTACGGGAGAAGGCAGGGGAATGGAACTGAGGGAATTGCTCTTTCAGAGAGCCAGTGAGGACACGATGGATTGAATGGCCTCCTTCTGCACTGTAATGATTCTGTGAATGCTGTATGAGGTAAGAAAGGGAGAAATCTGTGCAAGGAACGTTAATGCAGGGGAATGGTAAAGCATGTGCACTCAACTAATAATTCAGAGTTGCTTTTTACACTATTTTGGGCGTCTCTTTTTAATGGTTTAATTCTCTGAGTTTTTTGGGGTCTTTTTTTTTTTAAGTGATCTGCTCTGCTTAGTTTTTTTCTTTCTCTTTTTTTTTTACAAAACTCTGTTGCTCACCTCGCTGTTTTTCCATTTTTCCTACCTTTTTTCAAGTCTTGTTGCTGGCTGTCATTTTTTCTTGAAGGCTCATTTCCCCACAACCTATTTGTTTATTGAATATCAGTTTCTTAAAGCTCAGTTGCAGTAAGTGCTTTTCCACAGTCTTTTTTAATGGACCATTGCATTCTCTTTTTGTGAATCCTTGCTACGTGCTTTTGTTTTCTTCTTTTTCAGTTCCCTCATTGTCTTTTCCGTTCAAAGCCTGCTCTTCACAGCTGTTTTTTTTTGAAAGCTTGTTCCTGACTGTCTTTTATTTCATAGACTGTTCTTCACTGTCCTTTTCTCTCCAGGCACCACCCCAGAATTTAAGTATCTCACTCCACACACCCCAATTGCTCAATACTCCAACAGCCCCAAAAAGACACTACCTCATTACAACCTGCATTCCCCAGCTACCCTTTATTTCACCCTTCCCTTTTCATTGCTATACCCCAAGTGCCAACTATCCCTAAAACTACATTCCTTGCCAATACTCACTGCCTCTTCAACTCATTTCTCTAATCCAATTACTCCCACATACCTTTCAAATCTTTACAAAACAAATAATTTGTACCACAAACGGTATCGTCTTGCCTGCCATAACAAATACTATAACAGATCCACTGTCTCTAGCATCCCAAATGTAACACTAAGGGAGATCAAGAAATTATCCATCATATATTAAAAATGGTGAGTGACCTTAATAATCTAAAGAAACTGCATCTGTATGTGGCATACTGTAGGGAACAGGGTATACCCCTTTACCTTACTTTCGTAGATCTCATTAAGGTATTCAACACTGTCAGCAGAGTAAGACTACAAGATTTTGGGGAAAACTGACAATCTACCAAAGCTCTTCAGTCTCATTTGCTCCTTCCATGACAACAGGCACTGCATTGTACAGCTTGATGGCTCCACTTCTAACAGTTTTGCGTGAAGAATGAAGTGAAACAGGGTCTGTTAGGTATCTTCTTCTCCATGTGCCTGACTTTTGCCTTCACTGCAGATATGGAAGGAGTCTACTTGCACACTAGGTCAGATAGCAAGCTGCACAATCTATCAAGGCTGAAAGCGAGGCCAAAAACACCACGCCCTGATCAGAGAACTCATCTACGCTGATGATGCTGCACTGGTCTCCCATACAGAAACTCAGTGACAATGACTCATGGATTGTCTCTTCCATGCCTGAAACTTGTTCTGAAGTGATTTATGAATTTAGCCCCTAAACCAAAACAGGCGTACATCCCCATAAATCTCCTTTAATTAAGTTCAAACCAGGCAAATTCTTATAGACAATTATTTGGGTCCAAAGAATTGAACTAGTTTTCCCTCAAAGAAAGAAAATTAACAGAGAATATTTCCATCTTTCAGATTGCCTATTTTTAAATAATTATGGCTAAGTCATAAATATCCCAGATATTATAAGAGTCTGGGAAAGTCGCTTCAATACGTATCTCTCCACTTAAAGAGACACAGAGAGGTGGTTCTTGTAGTTGTACACAGAATAGTACATGGGACAATTTATTAATTTTTATATATTTATTAAAGAATTTAACATGCAATACACTTTTAAGTGGATAAGGTCGTAAGTCATAAGGTCATAAGAACTAGCAGCAGGAGTAGGCATTTCAGCCCCTCGAGCCTGCTCCGCCATTCAATACGATCATGGCTGATCTCATCTCGGCCTCAACTTCACTTTCCTGCCCGTTCTGCATAACCCTTCAACTAATTAAAAATCTGTCCATCTCCTCCTTAAATTTACTCAATGTCCCGGCATCCACTGCACTCTGGGGTAGTGAATTCCACAGACTCACGACCCTTTGAGAGAAGTAATTTCTACTCATCTCTGTTTTAAATCTGCTACCTCTTATCCTAAAACTATGACTTCTCATTCTAGATTGCCCCACAAGACGAAACATCCTCTCAATGTCTACTTTGTCAATCCCCTTAATCATCTTATATACCTCAATTAGATCTCCTCTCATTCTTCTAAACTCTAGAGTGTAAAGGCCTAAACTGCTCAATCTCTCTTCATAAGACAAACCCCTCATCCCTGGAATCAATCTAGAGAACCTCCTCTGAACTGCCTCCAATGCAACTACAGCCCTCCTCAAGTAAGGGGACCAAAACTGTACGTAATACTCCAGGTACAGTCTCACTAATGCCTTGTACAGTTGCAGTAATACTTCCCTACTTTTATATTATATTCCTTTAGCAATAAATGCCAAAATTTCATTTGCCTTCCTTATTACCTGCTGTACCTGCATATTAGCTTTCTGCGATTCGTGCACGAGGACACCCAGATCCCTCTGCACCGAAGCATTCTGAAGTTTCTCTCCATTTAGATAATAAATTGCCTTTCCATTCTTCTGACCAAAGTGGATAACCTCACACTTACTTTTAGTTAAACTCCATCTGCCAAACTTCGGCCCATTCACCTAACCTATCGATATCCATATGTAAATTTCTTATTTCTTTATTGCAACTTACTATTCCGCCTATTTTAGTGTCATCTGAAAATTTGGCTTCTATCCCTGCATCCAAGTTATTGATATAGATTGCAAATAGTTGGGGCCTGAGGACCGATCCGTGGCACCCCACTAGTTACATTATGCCAGCCAGAAAAAGACCCATTTATCCTGACTCTGTTTTCTGTTGGTTAGCCAATCCTCTATCCAAGCTAATAATTTGCCCCTAACCCCATGTGATCTTACCTTGTGTATTAACCTTTTGTGCGGCACCTTATCAAATGCCTTCTGGAAGTCCAGATATACTACATCTACAGGATCCCCATTACCCACTTTGCTTGTTACAGCTTCGAAGAACTCTAGCAAATTCGTCAAACACGATTTTCCCTTCATAAAACCATGCTGACTCTGATGGATTGCGTTTTGACTTTCTAAATGTCCAGTTATTACTTCCTTAATAATGGATTCTAACAATTTCCCAATGACAGATGTTAAACTAACTGATCTGTAGTTTCCTGCTTTCTGCCTCCCTCCCTTTTTGAATAAGGGCATTATATTAGCTTTTTTCCAATCCACTGGAACCTTTCCCACATCCAGGGAATTTTGGAATATTATAACCAATGGATCCACTATCTCCACTGCCACTTCTCTTTAAGACCCTAGGATGTCGGCCATCAGACCCTGGGGACTTGTCCGCCTTCAATCCCAATAGTTTGCTCAGTACTTTTTCCCTGGTGATGATGATTTTTCTAAGTTCCTCTCTTTATATAACCTCTGCATTTCCTTTTACTATTGGCATGGTACTAGTGTCCGTGAAAACTGAGGCAAAATACTGATTTAGTGTCTCCGCCATTTCTGTGTTCCCCTCTATTAACTCCCCTGTCTCATCCTCCAAAGAACTAACATTCACTTTAGCTACTCTCTTCCCTTTTATATACTTATAGAAGCTTTTGCTATCCGTTTTTATATTTTGCGCTAGTTTTCTTTCATAATTTACCTTTGCTCTTTTTATTACTTTTTTAGTAACCCTTTGTTGATCTCTAAAAGTTTCCCAATCTTCCAGTCTGCCACTGGCCTTTGCAATATGGTATGCCTTAGTTTTTGTCTTTATCTTATCCTTAACTTCCTTGCTCAGCCATGGATGTTTTTCCCCCTCTTAGAATCTTTCTTCCTCTCTGGAATATATTTTAGTCAAGAAGAATTGAATATCTCCTTAAACATCTGTCACTGCTCATCAACTGTCCTACCTTGTAGTCTTCCTGCCCAGTCCACTATGGCCAAATCTGTCCTCATGCCTATGTAATTACCTTTGTTTAACTCCAGAACACTGGTGTGGGACTCCAGTTTCTTGCCCTCAAACTGGATTTGAAATTCTAGCATGCTATGATCACTCTTCCCTAGAGGATCCTTAACGATGAGATCATTAATTAATCCCACCTCATTACACAATACCAAGTTTAGAATAGCCTGCTCCCTGGTTGGTTCCAGAACATATTGCTCCAAAAAACAATCTCTAATACCTTCAATGAACTCTCTCTCGAGGCTATTTGATTAATCCAGTCTATATGCATATTAAAATCACCCATGATTATTTCAGTACCTTTGTTACAAGCTCCCAGTTTTTCTTGGTTTATACTGTGCCCCACTGCAGAGCTACTGTTTGGGGATCTGTAGATTACTCCCACCAGGGACTTCTTTTCCTTGCTATTTCTTAATTCTACCCAGACTGATTCTACGTCTTGATCTCCAGTGCCAATATCATTTCTCACTACAGCACTGATCTCTTCCTTTACTAACAAAGCTACACTTCCTCCTTTTCCTTCCTGCCTATGCTTCTGAAATACTGAGTACCCTTGGATATTCAATTCCCAAACCTGGTTTTCCTGCAACCACATCTCAGTAATCGTCACTGAATCAAACCCATTCATCTCTATTTGCGCTGTTAACTCTTTAATTTATTCCGAATGCTTCGTGCATTCAGATACAAAGCCTTTAAATTTGTTCTATTATCAAATTTCCCTACTCTTGTGTGATTCCTTTGTGCAATATGACATTCACACGTTCTATCCCTTCCTTTTATTTTCTGGTAACAATCAGCCTCATCACTAACCTGCACTCTTACCTTCTCCTTTAAATTTGACTTCCTAATTTTCCATGCAACTGAACCCTCCCCCCCGCACCCCCCCCCCCTCCCCCCCACTATTTAGTTTAAAGCCTTATCTACAGCCCTAGTTATGCGATTTGCCAGGACTCTGGTCCCTGCATGATTCAGGTGGAGCCCATCCCATTGGAACAGCTCTCTCCATCCCCAGTACTGGTGCCAATGGCCCATGAATTCAAACCCATTTCTCCCACACCAATCTTTGAGCCTTTCAGCTAAGTATATCACAGTATCAAATATTACTAAGAGATGTAACACATAATCTTATTTTTAACATAGAATTGAAAAGTTTAACCTTGCTAATGTTACAGCAAAATATCTTAGAATAGCCATCAAAATGTAAATCAAACTTTTACCTTAAATTCCCCGAGTAAGTATTGTTGAGGATTCAGCACTTCTAATTTTTGCTTCAGAAGCTCTCATGTTTATACTGTTTCTAAGGTATCATTTGACCTTTTAGGTTATAGGTGAAACCTTTCTGTGTGTGTTTTTCCTGCTTTTAAAATTCATATTTGGTAGTATCATTAACTAACATCTCCACTTAATGTTTTGCTGGAATTCCCCTGCTCTTGAAGTTGTGAGCACTTATCTGGTCAAAATGTTTATAATTGTGTTTACTTGACCTCTTGTTCCTGTAAGTACTATTCCATTTATTGTTTTTAATCTATAATTGCCTTTTATGGTAAGTTGAACCCTCTTTGTGGGTCAATCTGCCGATATTACCAACACCATCAATTAATTAAATTTATGGCTACCTTTTACCGATGTCGCACAGGACATTTCATTGTGTGTTTATCCTCCAATTTCCCGGCAACAGAAACACTAAAATGGATTTACCAACTTAAAAGGTGTTTCTGGTTCACATTCCATTGTAACAGGGACCTTGAAAGACCTTGAACTTTCTAACTCTACCTTCTTAAAGGGGAATGTCAGTGAGTCTTGAAAATGCACCATTTATTCAACCTTTAATTCTAAAAGGTATAATATATTAACTATATCTAATTTCTACCTAATTAAGCCTATTATACCTATATTCTATCACAGTTCTCCCTGACAATAAGCATCAAGAGAACCATGGTCATGGGACAAGGTGTTGCATCCCCACCCCAATCACACTAAATAACGCCCTATTGGAGGTGGTTAGTAAATTCTGCTACCTCAGTTCCAAGGACAGTCTGTCCCTTGATGCAGACCCCGAACCACGCATAGAGAAAGCAGTTACCACCTTTGGCCGACTTACGAAACACGCATGGAATAACAACAAAATGACCCTTAAGACCAAGCTGATGGTTTATAAGGCCTGTGTTTTCATCACCTTTCTATATGGCTGTGAAACATGGACGACTTACAGCTGCTAGGTAAAGAAGCTGGACAATTTCCATCTTCGCTGTCTGTGTGCATTATGGGTATATCCTGGCAAGACAAAATCAGGAATGAGACAGTCCTGTCAAAGACAGAGTTCCCAAGTATGTTGGCACTAATCAAACAGTGGTGGCTTTGGTGGATCAGATACATCCGCAGGATGGAAGATAGTCGCATACCAATGACCTCCTGTATGGTGAGGTAGCTGGAGCCAGACGATCAATGGGGCGCCCAAAGCTTCGCTTCAAGGATGCCTGCAAGCCTGACATGAAGGTCCTAAATGTTGACTATTGCACTTGGGAGTCACTAGCTGACAAAAAAGGGAAATGGCCTGTGGGCTGGCATGCACTACCATGATGACCAGTTGCTACAGCAGCTTGGCAACAGGTGCTAACGTCAAAAACAACAACCCAGAACTTCACTTCGCTGCTTCGCGTGCATCACTTGTGGCAGAACCTGCCTCACAAGGTTTGGCCTCCACAGCTATCTGCAAAGGTCCACCACATGAAAACACCCCATCTAAATGTATTGTTTGCTGTGTATCCATCATCTGTCGTAGATGGAAGGATACCAACAAAATGAAACATTACACAGCCCATTGTAAATAATGGGTCACTTAATGTTGCATGACAGGCTGTTACACTCTCCCTCCTCCTCCAAACATTTGAAAGTGGCATTTATCTTGATGATTTTAAGTTCTGTTCTCCAAATAAACTCTGAAATCTACCCTCAGCTGAAACTTTGTTATGTCAACAGAATAAATAAAAGCTCAGATATCCCCCAACAGTGACTTTTTGGTGAAAAGCATCAGCAATGGTTAACTAATGACAATGAAAACTGCAGTCATTGTAAAGAAATCATCATACCGAGAAGCTTGAATTAAATACTTCTAATATATAGAGGCATGGGGTACAAAAAAACAAGAAGTTATGCTCAACCTATGTAAAACTCGACTTTGGCCCCGGCTGGAGTACTGTGTTTAATTCTGGGCGCCACACTTCAGGAAGGATGTGAAGGCTTTGCAGAGGTTACAGAAGAGATTTATTAGAATAGTTCTAGGGTTGAGGGATTACAGTTACATCGATTGACTGGAGAAGCTGGCATTATTCTCCTTAGAGCAGAAAAGGCTCAGGCAAGATTTGGTAGAGATGTTTAAAATCATGAATGGTTTAGATAGAGTAAATAAAGTGAAACTATTTCCAATGGTTGAAGAGTCAATAACCAGAAGGCATAGATTTCAGGTGACTGGCAAAAGGAACCAGTGGCAACATGAGGAAAATCGTTTTTACAGAATGAGTGCTTAGGATTTGGAATGCACTCCCTGATAGGGTAGTGGATACTAGTTCAATAGCAGCCTTGAAAAGAGAATTAGATAAACACTTGAAGGAGAAGAAATTGCAGGAAAATGGGGAAAGAGCGGGGCAGTGGTATTAACGAGACAGCTCTTCAAGAGAGCTGGCACAGACTCGGTGGGCTGAATGGTCTCCTTCTGTGCTATACGGTTCTATGATTCTATAATTCTCCATTATAACAGCGACTACACTTCAAAAGTACTTCATTGGCTGTAAAGTGCTTTGGGACGTCCTGAGGTCATGAAAGGCGCTATATAAATGCAAACTTTTTTCATTAATCATCTGTTTCCTCCTAATTGCAGCACCCAACCCCAGCTAGCAATTGCTAGGGCCTTTAACTCACGCAATGATCCTATGTGCAAGGAACGACAGCAAGAAAAATCCACTAGCGTGGAAAATTGGTACGATGCGAAACTTTTTAATAATTACACGTAAGACAATTGGTATCTCCAGATCCACCCTCTGAAGTGGCAAAAAACTCTGGCCTCTGCCCCACCAACGCTGAGAAAAGAATTCAATCCGTTTCCACACCCGCCCAATTATGAAGCAACTTTGCACCCCCTCCCACCCATATTCCCTCTATGCTGCACAGTCGCACAGCAACTCAAAAGTCCTTGCACAGGCTGCGCACCAGTCAGCCCCTTTAAATTATTGTGTGTGCGCAGCTGCACAAAAAATGTAACAAGGCCATGCAATAAAAGAAATCGCCCACGCAATCGGAAAATAAATTACATTTCCCCACCCACCCTTCCGCAAAGTGGAGAAGAAACTTAGACATATTCCCATCACATCTCCCCTGCTGAATAAAAACTGAAACCTTTACCCACCCCAAAAATTAGTTCCTCTTCCCTTCCTTCCCTGCTCAACCATTGAGAAACATTTTTTGCTTTTTTTTCTGCTGTGTTACATAGAAACATAGAAAATACGAGCAGGAGTAGGCCATTCGGCCCTTCGAGCCTGCTCCGCCATTTATTATGTTCATGGATGATCATCCAACTCTGTAACCTGTTCTCGCTTTTGCCCCATGCCCTTTGATCCCTTTAGACCCTGTTTTTCATGCTTTTCTATCGAGGCTGCATTTTACATTTCCGCTGCCGAAATCGGCAACGGACATAAACAATGGACTGCACGTTGCAGAGCCGCCACGATACTCAGCATGGAGGGGGCAGGCTGCCCGTTTTCGCTGACACCGTTTTTAAAGGGCTTTGAGCCCTACATTGCAATTTTAATATTTAAATATATAGTGATTTAAAATTGATTTGAAAAAACTAAATAAATGTTTCTAGCCCCTCTCCCACCAACCCCCCAATAACCATCGAATTCATTCTTTGCCTTCTCCCTCCCAAAATACTTACCTTCTGCAAATGGCCATCCCCCCCACAAAGTTCATAAACTGTGCACTTTACCCCTTCCCACCATCCCCTACACCAATCTGATGAACTTCACCCCGCACCCCCACTCCTCCCGCACTGAACAAAATTACCTGCTCCACCCTCCACACCAGTGTTCTGCCTCGCATCCCCAGACAGGGATCCGAAAGCGCGGGAGCGCCGGCCACCAGCACCAATATCGCAGCGGGCCAGAAGGCAGAGGCGAGAAGGTAATTAATTCCTTTATTTAAATTTCTTGAAATATTTAAATGGGGCTTCCGTCACCAAGTAGTTGGGTCGGTGCCACCACGAGGCCTTGCCGTCACTGACAATATCGGGTCGGGCCAGGCCTTCCTGGCTTCGAGGCCCATGACCCATGTTGGGTCTCTGCCAAAGGCATTTTCCAGCCCCCCACCCCCCGCCACCCCGACACAACCACCGACGTTGGGGGATGTAAAATTCAGCCCTCAGTCTTTTCAGTCATTATTAGAGATAACTTTTCATTTTACTTATCACCGATTGAATTTTCCACAGTAGAGAATTCTATTTTCTAACCATCTTTCCCTGTAACCTGGGCTTTCCAAAGAAGTAAGAACTACCATTTTAGTTGTAGACAAGGCCATTTATTTACATTTTCCATATAAATACAGATATAATTATAGAATTTAAGACCAAAATTATTACAAGCACTCCTACATAGTTTTATAATAAAGCACAATTTGATTTATTTAATCACTGTAATATTTCTTTTTTATTCATTCACGGGACGTGGGCGTCGCTGGCCAATCCAGCATTTATTGCCCATCCCTAATTGCCCTTGAGAAGGTGGTGGTGAGCTGCCTTCTTGAACCGCTGCAGTCCATGTGGGGTAGGTATACCCACAGTGCTGTTAGTAAGGGAGTTCCAGGATTTTGACCCAGCGACAGTGAAGGAACGGCGATATAGTTCCAAGTCAGGATGGTGTGTGACTTGGAGGGGAACTTGCAGGTGGTGGTGTTCCCATGTATTTGCCCACGAGTTGGTAGAGGTCGCGGGTTTGGAAGGTGCTGTCTAAGGAGCCTTGGTGCATTGCTGCAGTGCATCTTGTAGATGGTACACACTGCTGCCACTGTGCGTCGGTGGTGGAGGGAGTAAATGTTTGTAGATGGGATGCCAATCAAGCGGGCTGCTTTGTCCTGGATGGTGTCGAGCTTCTTGAGTGTTGTTATATATAATGACCTTGATAATATTTTGTAGATTACACAAAGCAGCATATCCGCTGATTCATCTTGAACAATATCGTAGGAGGTCTACTACTTAACGTTTTTTTAAAAAATCACTTTATACAGTTGTAAAGTTTCTCTGCTTAGTATTACATTGTTGATTGTGAAGGAATTATGAATACTTGTTTTTACAAGGTGCGCCTGGAAACTTGATGCCTCCTGGGTGAAGCAAGATATTCTCAATTTTTTGTGAGCCATTTCGCACAGATATTGTGCATTTCCCAGGGTGTTTAGGAAACTTTAAAGCATTTATGGTGGTCAAATGGCTCATTTGTCTCTTGAGATGTGTGAAAAGATTCTTGGTGTTTGTGGGGGGTTTTCCGCCAATAAAATTCACACATTCAAAACTGCACATTTTCTACAATTTTGTTAATATGACAAAAAAATTAAACTTTTTGGCCTATTTTCCGCAACAGAAGAAAATATAGTTATAGTTGATTTTCAATCAACATAACATGTTAAAAATCTTACTTTTATGCATACTTCCTGTTAACTTTTGCCATGATAAATTCCGATACTCTTACTTACAATGGAAACTGCCCATGCCAACTTGTTGCAATATAATTTCATTGGATCGATTTTGTGGTCTGCGGTTAAGTGAAGGCACTCTCCACTGACCTCCAAGAAAGCTGCCTAAAAAGATCTAGCAATTTCTGTGATGTGGTTTCACCTTTCCCAATGTTAATTTTATTCCACGTCAGTTATAACCGATCTCTGGAATCTACCAATGGTAATGTCATCAAACAGGCTGAACAACTAATCATATTAAAGGATTCTCACAGGCAGTCAAACAGGAAATAAAAAGCACTGATTACCCATCACTTTTTAATCATTTTACAGAGATAAAATAAAGATTGGAACATACACATGCAATTAAGGTAGAAGATAAAATATCATAAACAAACTTAATAATTATTATTATATTAAAAATCTATGGATGGTTTTCTATCATAATTGGAGAAATTTGACATTACACAAATATAAAATTAGTTTCTCAGGGCCAAAGAGGTTGTTTAGCAGTGATTATGAAATTAGTATGACATTAAAATCCCAGTCATACCTTATTCAACAAGGCATAACTTTTCAAGGGTTTTTACAGCAAAATTAACAGCATAAAAAGTGGAAGTTCATTTCAAATCAAGTGATTTCATGGCTTTCCATCAGTGAGGACTTCAACAGTGCACCCTGTAGAGAACCGGGGAATCATTGACAGCAACTTCTGAATTTCCACATTTAACTGTGCATGTGCAAACAGCAGAAGTTGCTGTCAGTTTCACAGTTGCAATGACAGCGAACACTGACAGTTTCACCATCATTCCAACCACAAAATCTGGGTCACTGTTCTTTTAGTGGAGACAAGTGGTGTCAACACTGGTGGGAAGGTATTGTTACAACCTGAAGAGTAACCATTATAAATGTGGGCATCGGAGTATAAAAATAGGGGAGAATGTATGACTTTTAAATTGGGGATTGAATTACCCTGCTGTCGTTATCCTCAGCGTTCTAAGTTTCACTTAAGCATGCTTTAGGTCTTCTCTATATGGAATACTATGGGAGATTGTCGCGCATTTAAAAAATAGTCAGTGGCTGGATGATCTGTCATTTATTTGGCAAGGAAAGTGCATTGTAAAACTGTTTCTTAGCAAGTGTATAGCACAATTCATCAAAAAATTAAGCTTAAAATTAACGTAACCATTTACGTACAATTGAAAACAGATTTACCTGTGTCAATATTTTATTATAATTCAACAAGATCCAAAACTCCACACATACACATGGGGAGAAGATTTGTCCGCTACTTGTAAATGTGAGTATGAGATTTATGATTTTACTATAATGGTGAATAGGAGGAATCTTCCCTCCTGATATTTAATTATATTTTGAGGATTTTTCTATCTCAGATTAAGTCAATTTAATTCAACAAACAATCCATCTGGAAAATGTCTGTTCTACAATGTGACATATGGAAAGATTATTTTTAATTAGATAATGCAAAAAGAGGATTATTTGGACATGGCCAGGTGGATTAGGAAGCCTTGACATATTCATGTATAAAGATTCCTGTTAAAGACTCAGACCAATGTTTTTGACAGCTGATTTAGTTTGTGGAGAAGGTGGGTGCAAACAAATTGTATTAAGTGACAATCTTCTTCTTCTTCTTCTTTGGGCCTCCTTATCTCGAGAGACAATGGATACGCGCCGGCGCATGCCTGGGCAAATTTATGGAGGTTGAGAGTTGCCCAGTCGTCAAAACCCCCCTCTCGGCCTTTCTGGTGGGGTCCAAAGGAGTGCAGGACACGACGTTTGGCACCAGTATGGCTGCAGGAACTGCCGGAAACATGCCAAAGGTGACACATGACCGCCTACGAGGTTCCGCTCCGGATTTTCTGTTAGGGTTTACTCCCTTAGCCTTGGTCTCTCCCGAGACGCCCCAAATAATTGTGTATTTCTGTGCTAATCTTAGTCCAGCCGGGGTCATTTATTGACCTCCTCCTCTTCAGCTACCCCACTGAGTGATGCTGCCAGTGTTGGGGTTCTGTGCTGCTTCCTTTATTTGGTCACCCACAACTTAAGACAAGGAAATGTTATTGGCAGAGATTCCCGACTGGAAATATAAGAGCCTGTTACAAGTTTCATGTCTGCCTTGGTGAATCTAGTGCTTCTAGTCTCTCCTGTAAGTGGTCCAAGTTGTTCAGAGTGCATTTGTACTACTCAGTATCTAATTACGTGATAGTGTAACATGGGTTGTAAATATAGGATGCTCAGGTGTTCTTAACCAGATATTGTGTATTTTGCCTGTGCCCTCACATGCACTTCTTGAACCTTTCAGTAGCTGGACTGAGAAGAGGTTTACTCAGATGTTCAGTTGCACTGACTTTTTTTTATTTTTGTCTTATTTTACTTACAATATTTCCAGCTCTTGATGCAGTCTGCAGTCGCCTAAATTTTCCTCTGCAATTATTTACACTCTCTCAAAAACTGTAGATATTTTTAGAAATACTTCCTCAATAGCTTGTCAACCAGAAGGTGATCAACTATATGCATATGCTATGCCTTAAATGTTACATTGGTCTGCTTGAGTTGTGTACCTATCATAACCTCTCCATCACCAACTTGTTCTTTCATACTAAACCCTGTCACCGGGTTTCTTGGAGGCACCCAAGATTATGTCGTTGGCACCAGCTGGACCTCATCGTCACAAGGCGAGCCTCCTTAAACAGCGTTCAACTCACACACAGCTTCCACAGTGCGGACTGCAACACTGACCACTCCCTGGTGTGCAACAAGGTTAGACTCAAACCAAAGAAGCTGCATCACTCCAAGCAGAAGGGCCGCCCGCTCATCAACACTAGCAGAATTTCTCATCCATAGCTGTTACATAAATTCCTAAATTCACTTGAAAAAGCCCCTTCAAAACACTCCTACAGGGGATGCAGAGACCAAGTGGGCCCACATCAGAGACGCCATGTATGACTCAGCAATGACCACCGATGACAAACGTGTGAAGCGGAATACAGACTGGTTTTAATCTCACTTTGAAGAGCTGGAACCTGACATAGCCGCTAAGCGCATTGCACTGCTGAAGTACAAGAAAGCCCCCAGCTAGTTAACATCCGTAGCACTTAAAGCAGCCAGAAGCACTGCACAAAGAACAGCCAGGCACTGCGCAAATGACTACTGGCAACACCTATGCAGTCATATTCAGCTGGCCTCTGACACCGGAAACATCAGAGGAATGTATGATGGCATTAAGAGAGCTTTTGGGCCAACCATCAAGAAGATCGCCCCCCTCAAATCTAAATCAGGGGACACAATCACTGAGCAACGCAAGCAAATGGACCACTGGGTTGAGCACTACCTGGAACTGTACTCCGGAGAAAATGTTGTCACTGAGACTGCCCTCAATGCAGCCCAGTCTCTGCCAGTCATGGATGAGCTGGACGGACAGCCATCAAAATCGGAACTCAGTGATGCCATTGATTCTCTAGCCAGCGGAAAAGCCCCTGGGAAGGACGGCATTACCCCTGAAATAATCAAGAGTGCCAAGCCTGCTATACTTTCAGCTCTGCACAAACTGCTTTGCCTGTGCTGGGATGAGGGAGCAGTACCACAGGACATGCGCGATGCCAATATCATCACCCTCTATAAGAACAAGGGTGACCACGGTGACTGCAACAACTACCTGCTCAGCATAGTGGGGAAAGTCTTCGCGCGAGTCGCTTTAAACAGGCTCCAGAAGCTGGCTGAGCGTGTCTACCGTGAGGCACAGTGTGGCTTTCGAGCAGGGAGATCCACCATTGACATGCTGTTCTTCCTTCGCCAGCTACAGGAGAAATGCCATGAACAACTGATGCCCCTCTGCGTTGCTTTCATTGATCTCACCAAAGCCTTTGACCTCGTCAGCAGGCATGGTCTCTTCAGACTACTAGAAAAAATCGGATGTCCACCAAAGCTACTAAGTATCATCACCTCATTCCATGACAGTATGAAAGGCACAATTCAGCATAGCGGTGCCTCATCAGACCCCTTTCCTATCCTAAGTAGCGTGAAACAGGGCTGTGTTCTCGCACCTACACTGTTTGGGATCTTCTTCTCACTGCTGCTCTCACATGCGTTCAAGTCTTCAGAAGAAGCAATTTTCCTCTACACAAGATCAGGTGGCAGATTGTTCAACCTTGCCCATCTAAGAGCGAAGACCAAAGTATGGAAAGTCCTCATCAGGGAACTCCTCTTTGCTGACGATGCTGCATTAACATCCCATACAGAAGAGTGTCTGCAGAGACTCATCGACAGGATTGAGGCTGCCTGCAAAGAATTTGGCCTAACCATCAGCTTCAAGAAAGCAATCATCATGGGACAGGACATCAGAAATGCTCCATCCATCAATATCGGCGACCATGTTCTGGAAGTGGTTCAAGAGTTCACCTACCTAGGCTCAACTATCACCAGTAACCTGTCTCTCGATGCAGAAATCAACAAGCGCATGGGAAAGGCTTCCACTGCTATGTCCAGACTGGCCAAGAGAGTGTGGGAAAATGGCACACTGACACGGAACACAAAAGTCTGAGTGTATCAAGCCTGTGTCCTCAGTACCTTGCTCTACGGCAGCGAGGCCTGGACAACGTATGTCAGTCAAGAGTGACGTCTCAATTCATTCCATCTTTGCTGCCTCCGGAGAATGCTTGACATCAGGTGGCAGGACCGTATCTCCAACACAGAAGTCCTCGAGGCGGCCAACGTCCCCAGCATATACACCCTACTGAGCCAGTGGCGCTTGAGATGGCTTGGCCATGTGAGCCGCATGGAAGATGGCAGGATTCTCAAGGTCACATTGTACAGCAAGCTCGTCACTGGTATCAGACCCACCGGCCGTCCATGTCTCCACTTTAAAGACGTCTGCAAACGCAACATGAAGTCCTGTGACATTGACCACAAGTCATGGGAGTCAGTTGCCAGCGATCGCCAGAGCTGGCAGGCAGCCATAAAAGCGGGACTAAAGTGTGGCGAGTCGAAGAGACAGTTGGCAGGAAAAAAGACAGAAGCGCAAGGGGAGAGCCAACTGTGTAACAGCCCCGACAACCAATTTTATCTGCAGCACCTGTGGAAGAGTCTGTCACTCTAGAATTGGCCTTTATAGCCACTCCAGGTGCTGCTTCACAAACCACTGACCACCTCCAGGCGCTTACCCATTGTCTCCCGAGACAAGGAGGCCAAAGAAGGAGAAGAAGGTCTGAGTGTAAATGGCTCCTGAAAACCTTGTGAAGAAATTATTGTGACTTGTTGGGCTGAATTTTATGAGGCCTCCACCATCAGGAGTCATGGTTGGAGGGCCTGAAAAATTCCAGCAGGGAGGCCCACCATGACACCCGACACCGGGAATGGCCCGCCCCATTTTACCGGTGGCGGCATTACCTCCGTGCGGCCCCCCCCCAGCACTCTGTGGTGGCACCCCACTTTATATATGGTAACCAATACGTACCTTGCCTGATTATGCATCCCGCTGCTTGCCGATCCTCAGTTCCCCATTTTTCACTGAACAGGCGGCTGCCACGTGCTGTCCAATTCACGAATGAGAAGAGCTGGTGGGACAGCAGAAGAGGCAGCAATTGGAGGTGCAGGTAAGTCTCTGTATACCGGGGTCTCAATTCTGAATACTTGTAGCGAGGTCAGAGGGGAGATGGTGTTATCGGCGTCTCCACTCCGCATATTGGAAGGGAGGAGGGATGTTATTAAAGGACTCTACACTCTGCATATTGAAAGGGAGGTGGGAAGGGGGATGTTATTACAGGGTGCATATCTCCACAGGCATCAAGGGAATTACTGCGTATCCCCACCCCTCATAAACGGTGGCTGCTCTGCGCCATTGTTTGTTGTGTGTATGTAGAATCAATGGCACTCTTTGTCTAAACTATTAGAGGCAGCAGCAGACTGGGACATTGTCCATGTCACTGCATCCGTGGAGACGCACATGAGTAATGGCAGCATGGCAATGATGTTATTGCATATTGGCATTCCTGAAAGGCCAATGATGAAAAGGGATGAGATATTATCGGTAAATGCTGGCATACATCATTCACACAGAAAAAAGGGTACACATGTTAGTGAAGAACATTTAGTGACATACGTATTTACATTGTAGTAACACTTGTGCATTCCCATTTGTGTCAGTGTGTTTTCTTTTCTTGTGAGTGCCCCTTCTCGGTGCAACCTCAGCGCCAGCTGCCTGACTGGAAGAAGGCTGCTGATCTGATTGCCATTTGGCTGTGGATGACTTTGACGGTCGTCCTCTGCGCGCACGAGGCCTGGAGGGGCCTGGCTGGCTGGGGGACTACTGTGTCAGTGCAGAACTCTCCTCAGCTGTCGTGGTTGTTGGAGCTTGACTCACAGGCCGAGGGGCGGAGGGGCCGGCGTCCACATTGGGATCACTACGAGGGGGACCCCAGATGTGTCACGCTGGCTCACCTCCTCCATCTCAGGGTTCCTTGGAACCCCTCCGCTCTCCTGGGAAGGACCAGGGGCAAGGGCAGTCTCCGTGGCGCTGGTCCCTCCCTCGCCTAACCATTGCTGAATGGATGTCATGGCAGCGGCGAGGGATTGCAGGTCAGTGGGTATTAATTGATTCTGGCTCACCAAGAGGGCAGCCGCCGCCTCAATGGATGATGGCAAATGCTCATTTGCCTGGGACATGGCAGTTGTCATCGCCTGGATGGACTCCCCCATTGTCCGCTCAAAGCTGCTCATGGCCTGTGGCATCTCCACCACATGTTGCCAAGACATCTGCATCCGCTCCAGCATGCCCTGTACTGTCAACAGTAGAGGTTCATCAGTAGCCTGGGGCTCAGCATGGGCCTGGATACCCATAGCTCTCTGACAGTCTGTGGCCTCAGCTGTCTCAGCCTCAGCTGGCTGCTCGGGTGCGTGTGCAGTGCTCTCATCAGCTTGTAATACACACTCTAAGGCCAAACGGATACCCACCAAGGTGGCTGTAACTGCACTGGTGGAAGGTGCATTACTGTCCTGGGATGCTGGGTCTTCAGAGGGTGTCAGTTCCTCTGAGGTGTGGCTGTGGTCCAGCTGGAAGACGCAATGGGAAGAGCACACTGTCAGTCCTGACATAACACATTTCACAGTTACAACAACATTGCATCACAGAACCGCAATTCCACATTGATCAGTGTTTATATCTATCAGAAGTATGTTCAGCATGGACCCCAAGGTCTACTCCACCAAATGAGCGGGTCAATTCAGCTGCTGATGTCTCCAGGGCCTCCTCCTCAGTGTCTGTCAGCCATTGTAAGTCAGCAGCACCTCCACCGGTATGGATGGCCTCCCTGGCATTGTGAGCCCTCTTCACCTGCAGGAGTAAGGAGGCAGCTATTATGGGATGGCATTTCATCAACACGACACATATCACAGTAGGGTTGGTGGGCACAAAGTTGGAGATGCCTGGTGCGCACTACTGAGTGAGCTACTCATGCAGGTGCCATTCTTTGAGTAGCAGACAAGGGTAAGTTCAATCAAACATTTCTCTATTCATGTCATGTCTTTCCTCCCTGCCCAACCTCCCTTTCATCGCCATGGCAGTGGCACACATGTGCCTCTCTGTGGGGTGCACCCAGTTTGAGTGGATCCCTGATGTAAAGTTGCACTTACTTTTGTGGTTCGCAGCAGGTCATTCATCATTTTCCGACACTGTACCTAGTCACACCGGATGGCCCTATGGTTACTGACCTCCTTTGCCACCTCAAGCCTGGCTGCCTTGGTCTGCCAGGGGTGGTGGCCTCTTCTTGCCATTACCGGGAAGAGGACCTCCCGCCTTGTCCGCACAGTCTGGAGGAGAGTGAGCAGGGAGGCACTGCTGAACCGTCAGGCCACCCTAGAGCACCCCTCTGCCATCTTTGGTTTTTGCTCTGGTCCTTTAAATGCAAAGGTGTACAGTGTAACTGCTGTAACCTCTGGCTGCAAGGTTGTTTTTGTACATGTTTGAACAATAATGCAGGACTAGTGAGGAAATCTGTGCTGATGTCCTGGTTTTTCAACTATGACAGATTGACACATGTTCACGTACACTTTGCTTCTGCAGCAACTGATCATAATTATTGATGTAATATTTCTGGTTTGCAATGCAGCTAAAATATAAACATATTTTCCTGGTTCTTCAACAAGTAGTTTTAATTCAAGTTACATGTCTTTTCACATAACAGTTAGCAGCAAAATGAATACAGATTCCAAATGTATATTAGTCTGCGGCTTTTCACATTCAGGTAATTAAAAGCCCATAGTATGTAGATATTCTTAAATTATGCTTTTATTTCTGATAGTGTATTTGCTTTTTATGATACAATTCAGTCTCACATTCTGGTACGTGCAAAATTAAGATTATTCACCCAGGTGCAGCAAGCCGACAAGAAGGAATGTTACACTTGAGTGGAAGAAAAGGATCTTAATTGCACAGGACACTGGGACAAAGCAGAGTAAGTATGTGGCAGCAAAGCAGAAAGTGCTGGAGAAACTCAGCAGGTCTGGCAGCATCCGTGGAGAGAAAAGCAGAGTTAACTTTCAGACCTGGGTGCTTTATATAGGGTCCCAGCACCTGCAACACAGCTGAGCCAATGTCCATCACAGCTACAGATGTCCCGCCTCCCGTCACATAATATGTGGGGTAGGGGGAGGTTGTGTGTCGCCGTGATGCTGATGAGTCCCCACGTGAAATATTGTGGGGGTTCAGTGGCGGCCGCTGCACACGGGCGGAATGCCGACTTCAAAGCATGCCGCCGCTAGTTGTGGCGTGCTAGTAAAATTCAGCCCGTTGTTTCATCGTCTGTTCCTTGCTAGTTGTTTGTTGATTGGTGTTTGTTAGTTCTTAGTTGGTAGTTTTTCTACCTGTTTGGTGTCTGTTAATCGTTAAGTTTCTGACACATGAATCATTTTCACCAGACTGTGTTGTTCAGTTAACAGTGATTTGTTGCCTTTTTATAATATTACAGTATGACATACATATCAAGTGTGACAGACATGTGCTAGACACAAAACTTTAAATTTATTAGAAAATTGCCTGTGGTGCTGCTCATGGTTGGTCAAAAAATTGCTTTCCTGTAAGAATTACACCATGCAAAACTCAAAGTACCATTCTTCTGCTAAATAATTGTAATTTTTTACTTTAATTCTCATGGACACGAAATTCATATGCATAGCGCCGCTGGAGGCCTACCTGGCTTTCCTGGGAGCAGGCAGCACTGGATGGGCTGGATTTTCCGTCCCAGGGCGAGAAAGAGAGTTCGGTCTGTTTCCAGGTCCCAACCCCACCCCCAGGGAGAAACGGTCTCTGATTGGGATTTTGACAGGGGCGCCTCCTTAATTGGCATGGAGACAGGTTCTCCATCTAATTAAGGGTGGTGGGCGGATTTTCGAAGCTGGAGGGCCAATCAGAAGCCTTCCAGCTTGAGAGGAGCAGCGGCAACATGAAGGCACCCTCTCACCAACTTTTTTCAATCTTAAATTAAAAAATAGATACAGCAACCAGGCCTCTAATGTGAGGGGCAAATCCCATGACAGGATTTGCCTGTGGCTGCACCCACACCCAGGCAGGCATAGAGGGCCTCTAGGCCTGTCTGAAGCACTGGCCTCCCCCACCCCCCCCACCACCGCCCACAGTGGCCTGCCGCTGGGTGCCCGTCTCCAGGCACCTAAACTGGCCCCCGCTGGTGCAGGAAACTGGAGGCCAACTGGAAAATCCTACTTGGCTTCCTTTAATTGGCCTTAACAAGGCTCTTAATGAGCCTAACTGGCTACCTGCCATGTCATGGGGTGTAACCCTGCCGGCCCTGAACCCGCCTCCGCAAGAGTGGCTGGCACCAGGAATGGCATCAGGAAACCAGCACGCCCTACGATGCAGGTATTTTTAGGCCCCATCCACCTCTATTTCTGCCTTCGGCAAGGCTAGATATTTCCACCCTATATGTACACCCCACATGGTATTCTCCAAGGATATGACCGTGTGCAGGTCCATCTGCTGTGTGTACTGGAACACGTTGGGCAGAATTTTCCCAGCCCTGTGGACCAGGTTTGGAAGTGTGCAGGATGGGAAAGTACAGGAAATTGACATTGGGTTAGCACCCTGACATGATCTCACCCTTTTCCGGATTTCCCTGGGGCGGATTGAAGGCAAATGGGAAACCCCTCTGAATCTGTCGGGTAAGTAATTAAAAAGTGTTTGAGGTTGTTAAGAAGCCAATTCTGAGTTGCTTCAACCCTGAATCCTGGATTTCCCAGCCATGGAATCTGTTTCCTGCCCAGTCAGCATCTTGCCCAGATCACTGAAGCGAGTGCACAGCAGGAAGAGCTTCTTCAGTGAAACTGACAGACTGTCACTTCACTTGTCTAGAACATTACCCACCTTCAGCTGCCCATCCCCACCACCAGCCTTCACCATGGCATGAGAGCAGTTTATGTAGCACTAGCTTCCACCTCTGCTAAGGCCAACTGCTCGAGCAGTAGCAGGAATAACACCAGCTGAAGCACCAGCTGCCCTCTCATCATCCACATGCCCCTACACAGGGCAAATGGATGGACACCGAGATCCAGCTGGAAGGAGGTGAGACTCCCCCCCAACACAGAGTCTACAGACAGAGGATCGGCTCTAATGACATGTCTGAGCACCAATGCATCAGGAGGCTCAGGCTGTCACGGTAGGTCACTGCTGACATGTGCAGCCTCCTGGAACATGACCTCCTTCCCAGTGGAGCAGGTGGACTTGCATTGCCAATGGCCAACAAGGTGCCTGTCACTGGAGGGACAACCCTCAACAGCCACCGCCACCCCCCCCCCACCTCTGCATCTCTGCCTCTTGCCAAGTTGTGTGTTGTCTCCTGCAAGGAGAGGTGTGAGTGTTCATAACAGATTGTGTGAGAGGAACGTAAGAACTAGGAGCAGGAGTAGGCAATTCAGCCCCTCGAGCCTGCTCCGCCATTCAATACGATCATGGCTGATCTCATCTTGGCCTCAACTCCACTTTCCTACCCGTTCTGCATAACCCTACAACCCATTACTAATTAAAAATCTGTCTATCTCCTCCTTAAATTTACTCAATGTCCCAGCATCCACCGCACTCTGGGGTTGTGAATTCCACAGACTCACGACCCTTTGAGAGAAGCAATTTCTCCTCATCCCTGTTTTAAATCTGCTACCCCTTATCCTAAAACTATGACCTCTTGTTCTAGGTTGCCCCACAAGAGAAAACATCCTCTCTATGTCTACTTGGTCAATCCCCTTAATCATCTTGTATACCTCAATTAGATCTCCTCTTATTCTTCTAAACTCTAGAGAGTAAAGGCCTAAACTGCTCAATCTCTCTTCATAAGACAAACGCCTCATCTCTGGAATCAATCTAGTAAACCTCCTCTGAACTGCCTCCAATGCAACTACATCCCTCCTCAGGTAAGGGGACCAAAACTGTACACAATACGCCAGGTGCAGTCTCACTAATGCCTTGTACAGTTGCAGCAACACTTCCCTACTTTTATACTCTATTCCTTTAGCAACAAATGCCAAAATTCCATTTGCCTTCTTTATTACCTGCTGTACCTGCATATAAGTTTTCAGCAAATCATGCACGAGGACACCCAGATCCCTCTGCATTGAAGCACTCTGATGTTTCTCTCCATTTAGATAATCATTTGCCTTTCTATTCTTCCGACCAAAATGGATAACCTCACACTTATCCATATTAAACTCCATCTGCCAAATTTTGGCCCATTCATCTAACCTATCCATATCCATTTGTAAATTACATAATTCCTTATTGTAACTTACTATTCCACCTATTTTAGTGTCATCTGCAAATATGGCTATAGTACCTTCTATCCCTGCATTCAAGTCATGAATATAGGTTGTAAATAGGTGGGGCTCGAGGACCGAACCCTGTGTCACCCCACTAGTTACATCTTGCCAGCCAGACAAAGACCCATTTATCCCCATCCCCATCCACCACCACCCTCCTCCGCCTGGCTGAACTTGTTCTCACATTGAACAACTTCTCCTTCAACTCCACGCACTTCCTTCAAGTAAAAGATGTCGCTATGGGTACCCGCATGGGTCCTAGTTATGCCTGTCTTTTTGTGGAATATGTCGAGCATTCTTTGTTCCAGTCCTACTCAGGCCCCCTCCCCCAACTCTTTTTCCGGTACATTGATGACTGTATCGTTGTCGTTTCCTGCTCCCGCCCCGAACTGGAAAACTTTATCAACTTTGCTTCCAATTTCCACCCTTCTCTCACCTTTACATGGTCCATCTCTGACACTTCCCTTCCCTTCCTCGACTTCTCTGTCTCCATCTCTGGGGATAGGTTGTCTACTAATATCCATTATAAGCCCACCGACTCCCACAGCTACCGCGACTACACTTCTTCACACCCTACCTCATGTACGGACTCCATTCCATTCTCCCAGTTTCTCCGTCTCCGACGCATCTGCTCTGATGATGCCACCTTCCATGACGGTGCTTCTGATATGTCTTCCTTTTTCCTCAACCAAGGATTTCCCCCCACTGTGGTTGACAAGGCCCTCAACCGTGTCCGGCCCATTCCCCGCACCTCTGCCCTCAACCCTTCCCCTCCCTCCCAGAACTGTGACAGGGTTCCCCTTGTCCTCACTTTTCACCCCATCAGCCTCCATATCCAAAGGATCATCCTCCGCCATTTCCGCCACCTCCAGCGTGATGTCACTACCAGTCGCATCTTCCCCTCCCTTCCCCTGTCAGCATTCCAAAGGGATCGTTCCCTCCGCGACACCCTGGTCCACTCCTCCATTACCCCCACCACCTCGTCGCCGTCCCATGGCACCTTCCCCTGCAATCGCAGGAGGTGTAATACCTGCCCATTTACCTCCTCTCTCCTCACTATCCCAGGCCCCAAACACTCCTTTCAGGTGAAGCAGCGATTTACTTGTACTTCTTTCAATGTAGTATACTGTATTCGCTGCTCACAGTGTGGTCTCCTCTACATTGGAGAGACCAAGCGCAGACAGGGTGACCGCTTTGCGGAACATCTCCGCTCAGTCCGCAAGCAGGACCTTGAGCTTCCGGTTGCTTGCCATTTCAACACTCCCGCCTGCTCTCATGCTCATATCTCTGTCCTGGGATTGCTGCAGTGTTCCAGTGAACATCAACGCAAGCTCGAGGAACAGCATCTCATCTACCCAGTTCCGATGAAGGGTCACTGACCCGAAACGTTAACTCTGCTTCTCTTTTCACAGATGCTGCCAGACCTGCTGAGTGGTTCCAGCATTTCTTGTTTTTATTACCCATTTATCCTGACTCTCTGTTTTCTGTTGGTTAGCCAATCCTCTATCCAAACTAATAAATTGCCCCTAACCCCATGTGATCTTGTGTATTAACCTTTTGTGTGGCACCTTATCAAATGCCTTCTGGAAGTCCAGATATACTGCATCTACAGGATCCCCATTATCCACTTTGCCTGTTACATCTTCGAAGAACTCTAGCAAATTAGTCAAACACGATTTACCCTTCATAAAACCATGCTGACTCTGATGGATTGCGTTTTGACTTTCTAAATGTCCAGTTATTACTTCCTTAATAATGGATTCTAACAATTTCCGAACAAAAGATGTTAAACTAACTGGTCTATAGTTTCCTACTTTCTGCCTCCCTCCCTTTTTGAATAAAGGCATTATATTAGCTTTTTTCTAATCCACTGGAACCTTTCCCGCATCCAGGGAATTTTGGAATATTGTAACCAATGGATCCACTATCTCCACTGCCACTTCCTTTAAGACCCGAGGATGTAGGCCATCAGACCCTGGGGACTTGTCTGCCTTCAATCCCAATAGTTTGCTCAGTACTTTTTCCCTGGTGATGATGATTTTTCTAAGTTCCTCCCTTTCTATAACCGCTGCATTTCCTGTTACTATTGGGATGGTACTCGTGCCCTCTACCATGAAAACTGAGGCAAAATATTGATTTAGTGTCTCTGCCATTTCTGTGTACCCCTCTATTAACTCCCCTGTCTCATCCTCCAAAGGACCAACATTCACTTTAGCTACTCTCTTCCCTTTTGTTTTAGAATTAGAACATTACAGCGCAGTACAGGCCCTTCGGCCCTCGATGTTGCGCCGACCTGTGAAACCATCTGACCTACACTATTCAATTTTCATCCATATGTCTATCCAATGACCACTTAAATGCCCTTTTATATACTTATGGAAGCTTTTGCTATCCGTTTTAATATTTTGCGCTAGTTTTCTTTCATAATTTACCTTTGCTCTTTTTATTACTTTTTTAGTAACCCTTTGTTGATCTTTAAAAGTTTCCCAATCTTCCAGCCTGCCACTGGCCTTTGCAATATGGCATGCTGTAGTTTTTGTCTTTATGTTATCCTTAACTTCCTTGCTTAGCCATGGATGTTTTTCCCCCTCTTAGAATCTTTCTTCCTCTCTGGAATATATTTTAGTTGGGAGGAATTGAATATCTCATTCAACATCTGCCACTGCTCATTAACTGTCCTACCTTTTAGTCTTCCTGCCCAGTCCACTAGGGCCAAATCTGTCCTCATGCCAATGTAATTACTTTTGTTTAACTCCAGACGCTAGTGTGGGACTCCAGTTTCTTGCCCTCAAACTGAATTTGAAATTCTAACATGCTATGATCACTCTTCCCTAGAGGATCCTCAACGATGAGATCATTAATTAATCATTACACAATACCAAATCTAGAGTAGCCTGCTCCCTGGTTGGCTCCAGAACATATTGCTCCAAAAAACAATCTCTAATACATTCTCCCTCGAGGCTACCCTTGCCAATTTGATTAATCCAGTCTATATGCATGTTAAAAACACCCATGATTATTGCCGTACCTTTCTTACAAGCCCCCAGTTTTTCTTGGTTTATACTGTGCCCCACTGCGGAACTATTGTTTGGGGACCTATAGATAACTCCCACCAGGGACTTCTTTCCCTTGCTATTTCTTATTTCTACCCCGACTGATTCTAAGTCTTGATCTCCAGTGCCTATATCATTTCTCACTACAGCACTGATCTCTTCCTGTACTAACAAAGCTACACCACCTCCTTTTCCTTCCTGCCTATCCTTCCAAAATACTGAGTACCCTTGGATATTCAGTTCCCAAACCTGGTTTCCCTGTAACCACGTCTCAGTAATAACCACTAAATCATACCCAATTGTCTCTATTTGCGCTGTTAACTCATTTATTTTATTCCGAATGCTCCATGCATTCAGATACAAAGCCTTTAAGTTTGTTCTATTATCAAATTTCCCTACTCTTGTACGATTTCTTGGGGCAATATGACGTTCACACATTCTGTCCCTTCCTTTTATTTTCTGGTAACAATCCCCCTCATCACCCCGCACCTCTACCCTCACTCCTTCCCCTCCCTCCCAGAACCGTGACAGGGTTCCCCTTGTCCTCACTTTCCACCCCATCAGCCTCCATATCCAAAGGATCATCCTCCGCCATTTCCGCCACCTCCAGCGTGATGCCACTACCAGTCGCATCTTCCCCTCCCTTCCCCTGTCAGCATTCCGAAGGGATCGTTCCCTCCGCGACACCCTGGTCCACTCCTCCATTACCCCCACCACCTCGTCCCCGTCCCATGGCACCTTCCCCTGCAATCGCAGGAGGTGTAATACCTGCCCATTTACCTCCTCTCTCCTCACTATCCCAGGCCCCAAACACTCCTTTCAGGTGAAGCAGCGATTTACTTGTACTTCTTTCAATGTAGTATACTGTATTCGCTGCTCACAGTGTGGTCTCCTCTACATTGGGGAGACCAACCGCAGACAGGGTGACCGCTTTGCAGAACATCTCCGCTCAGTCCGCAAACAGGACCCTGAGCTTCCAGTTGCTTGCCATTTCAACACTCCCCCCTGCTCTCATGCTCACATCTCTGTCCTGGGATTGCTGCAGTGTTCCAGTGAACATCAACGCAAGCTCGAGGAACAGCATCTCATCTACCAATTAGGCACACTACAGCCTGCCGGACTGAACAGTGAGTTCAATAATTTCAGAGCATGACAGCCCCCCATTTTACTTTCATTTTTAGTTATTTTTTCTTCTTTTTTGTACATTTTTTTTTGCATTTATTTCATTTCATCTTAGTTTGTTCAGTTTGCACTGTTTTTTTTCAGGTTTGCACTTGCTGCTGTTCAATATTCAGTGCATTGACACCTAATCTGTACTAATGCTTTGTCTTTCAACACACCATTAACATATTGTTTGCCTTTGCTGCATGACCTTTTGGTCAGCTATGTGGGCTGGTCCAATCTACACCTTCTCCTTTGTTATCTCTTGCCCCACCCCCACTCACTTGCTTATAACCTGTGACTTTTCTAATATTTGTCAGTTCAGAAGAAGGGTCACTGACCCGAAACGTTAACTCTGCTTCTCTTTTCACAGATGCTGCCAGACCTGCTGAGTGGTTCCAGCATTTCTTGTTTTTATTATAACCTCATCACTAACCTGCACTCCTACCTTCTCCTTTAACTTTGACTTCCTAATTTTCCATGTAACTGAACCCTCCCCCCCACTATTTAGTTTAAGGCCCTATCTACAGCCCTAGTTATGCGATTTGCCAGGACTCTGGTCCCAGCATGATTCAGGTGGAGCCCGTCCCATTGGAACAGCTCCCTCCTTCCCCAGTACTGGTGCCAATGTCCCACGCATTTGAACCCATTTCTCCCACACCAATCTTTAAGCCACGCATTTACCTCTTTAATCTTATTGACCCTTTGCCAATTTGCTCGTGGCTCACGTAGTAATCCGGAAATTATTACCTTTTTGGTTCTGCTTTTTAATTTAACCCCTCGCTGCTCATATTCCTTCAGCAGAACCTCTATCCCCGTTCTACCTATATTGTTGGTACCTACGTGGACCGTGACCCCTCCCACTCCAAGTTCCTCTGCTGCCCAGATGAGATATCCTGAACCCTTGCACCAGGTAGGCAACACAGCCTTTGGGACTCTCGATCCTGGCCACAGAGAACAGTGTCTATGCCCCTAACTATAATATCCCCGATTACGACTACATTCTATTTTCTCCCCCCACTTGAATGGCTCCCTGTACCACGGTGCTATGGTCAGTTTGCTCATCCTTCCTACAGTCCCTGCTCTCGTCCACACAGGGAGCAAGAATCTCGAACCTGTTGGACAAGGACAACCACTGAAGCTCCTGTAACACTACCTCCTGGATCCCTCTACCTGCCTCACTCATAGTCACACCGTCCTGTCCCTGACTACTGGCCGAATTTAAGGTAGTTAATCAAAGGGGTGTGACTGTCTCCTGAAACACAGCGTCCAGGTAATTCTCCCCCTCCCTGATGTGTCACAGTGTCCGAAGCTCAGACTCCAGCTCATCAACTCTGAGCCGGAGTTCCTCGAGCAACCAACGCTCGCTACAGATGTGGTCACTAGGAACCACAATGGGGTCCACCAGCTCCCACATCATGCAGGTACCACACATCGACTGGACCTGCATCTCTATTTTATTTAATTAGATTTTAATTTGTTTTTAAATTTCCGACTGGTCTTTAGTTCTTCAATCCGCTTTAGTTTTTAGTTTATATACTAATAAATCGATCAAGTCTTACTCTATATTTGATTTCAATTTAAATTAAAAGCTTACCTGAATACTCACCCCAGTGGGTCTCTGTTTCCCTACTCTCACTGTTGAATTTGACGTCGCTCTGATGTCACGTTTCGATTTTTTTTCCTGGCTCTACTGGCAGCCCTGCATTCACTGCTGCCTGAACAAAGGAGTCCTTCCCTTGATTGAAGCCTCAACAATCTGTTGCTGCTGCTCCTGCTCCCTGACTGCAGCCTCCAACCAACTGAGGAGCTCACTGGAAGGATACAGCAAGAATGGCAAAAGGTAGACACCAGGTGGCCTCACGGTTCAGAGATGCCTCCCTGTAGGATCTTCTGCAAGCTGCAAAGTCAAGGCAGGAGGACTCCTTCCCAAGGGATGGGAGGAGGAGAGGGCCTTGCCTGACCAAGCAAGTCTGGATGGAGATCGCAGAGGAGGCCAACAGCCTTGGGGTCACCCCCCCCACAAACTTGGATCCAGTGCCGCAAGCATGTCAATGATCCTATCTGGTCTTTCAAGGTGAGCTCACCATACCTCTTTATCCTTTGGAGCTTGTATGTGGCAATGTGAGAGAGTGTGCTTGGTGGAGAGTGACCACCCAGTCGATGGCAATGGGGTCAGGCAGCAGCATATCCTGTCAGAGGCATGGCTGATTCTTGGTGAGAGGTGACTCCCACAAGGTCCCTCGAGAGTGGCTGGTTGCAGGTGCCCCCATCATGGACCACTGAGCCCCCACCAGCATAGGTGTTGAGCCTATCAGACACAAGGCATGGTACTCATGTGACCACTGCTGCACACAAGTAGCTCCACAGCAAGCATAGTTGGGATGGGGAAATGGGCGGTCCTTAACCCTTACATGTTTATGTTCTCTCATGCCGGTCAAGGTCAAGTCAAGGCATGAAGAGCATAAGACACCGGGTACCATCCGCCCACCACTAAGGAGGAGG